>NW_017306858.1:402547-404237 GCF_000935625.1 Nanorana parkeri | reverse complement strand
TGAAGTGGTACTAAACTAAACTAAAAGTCTGCTTTTAGCTACCATGAACGACTACGCATTGAGCAGTGTCTGCTAGATGCAGCTCACTGCTTGTGCCTCAAAGCCCATGGTGTCTCTGGATTGTTCCTTTAGGCAGGTGAGGTCAGACCACCAAAACATAACAGAAGGAAAACCTATTTGTAAGTAGCAGTGTTAGAAATATGAATTTACAGCTGAATTGAATTTAAAGTTACGTGTTGCCTTTTTTGGTTCTACTTGAAATAATGGTTACGCCACATTTATCTAAAAGTAAAATTTATTGTGCACAGGTTGCTGTTTTTATGTGATCTGTATGTCAGTAACTGTCACAGAGTCAATTCAGCAGTTGAGTGATGTTCCCATTGAATCATTTTGTACAGAGCCTTACAGTCAGCTTTACCAAGCATAACACTTATTTGATGTTAGATTTAAAATTTGTGAGCTGTCATGATGTGGGTCATGCCATCTTCCAGACATGAATAATGAAAAAAACATGCTGTACTTTAGCTATAACCTTAAAAGATACAGAATACATTTGGTTTATTTGTAATATTCTCAGTGATCGTAATTATTAAATGACATTGCATTGTAATACAAGACTCATAGGTTTAGACTATCCAGTAATTATATTTTTAAGGACAACAAAGGACATTTGTTACTGACAAGCAAGGGAGGTAATTTATTTTGGTCTGTGAAATAAGCCTGCCGTTTCCTGCACAAGTCTGCTTATTTCATTTACCTGCAAATCTAAATCTCATTTTAGTCTAATAATTTGTTTTGCTGAATAATTATCCTAATAATATTAAAAGCATCTGGCAGAAGATATGGTTGAGGTGTCCTGAAATTGATGCAGAGGTAGACTTTCTAATAAGCTGTGTTAGTATTTTGTGCTTTTTAAAGAGATTTTGAGTATTAGAGTTTAGTAATATATAAATCTCAGACAGCAAAAACATTACCATGTAGAGAAATGAATCTTATGTACATTCAGAACACTGAATGTTCTGGGTATACACCATATGCAAGAAGATTTTCCCTTTTTTTTTACACTACTTGGCAACAGATCCTGAGGAGTATTTGCCTTTCGTCACATTTTGAAAGGTTTGCACTGTGCAACTATAATAAAGACTTTAAAAAGTTATCTCTTTTGTTATACGAAAATATTTAGCCTTATAATGTTTCATTATATTTGAACTGAAAATGTCCATTGGGCCCCAAAAAAGTAATGCTATGTCTCCCCGAGATCCCTAGACCATAGGTGTGTGCACAGGGTATCCCGAGCTCAATACCAAAACCATAACAGCGGGCACCATGTTTTTAGTCACTAAGCTGGTCGAGAGATCACGAACATCTCTCCTGTTACAGGTTCAGCAATACACAACGCAGCAGCACTTGCCACTTACATTCCTCGCATAACAGCCGCAGTCCTAGGTACCGGGGAAGCTGTAAGGGAGCATGGCTATGGCTTCCCAGGCTTCCCATCCAATTAGGAAGCTGGGCGGGTGGTCACATGGCCATGACCAAGCTCCCTGCTTCATTTTTGCGCCCCAGCTGGAAGAGGTAAGGAACAGTTGAAGAGATGGGAATCTGGGATGCCTCTGGTCTGTGTATGTATGTTTGAATGTATGATATATACTGTGTGTGCGCGTGTGTGTGTGTATATATATATATGTAT
>NW_017306858.1:374418-401568 GCF_000935625.1 Nanorana parkeri | reverse complement strand
CCAAAATGTCTTGGTATGCTGATGCCTTAAGAGTTCCCTTCACTGGAACTAAGGGGCCAAGCCCAACCCCTGAAAAACAACCCCACACCATAATCCCCCATCCACCAAACTTTACACTTAGCACAATGCAGTCAGGCAAGTACCATTCTCCTGGCAACCGCCAAACCCAGACACGTCCATCGGATTGCAAGACCGAGAAATGTGATTCGTCACTCCAGAGAACACATCTCCACTTCTCTAGAGTCCATTGGCGGCGTGCTTTACACCACTGCATCCAACGCTTTGCATTGCACTTGGTGATGTAAGGCTTGGATGCAGCTGCCCGGCCATGGAAACCCATTCCATGAAGCTCTCTACGCACTGTTGTTGTGCCAATCTGAAGGCCACACAAAGTTTGGAGGTCTATAGCTATTGACTCTGCAGACAGTTAGTGGCTTCTGCGCATTGTGCACTTCAGCATGCACTGACCCTGCTCTATCATTTTACATGGCCTCCCACTTCGTGGCTGAGTTGCTGTTGTTCCCAGTTGCTTCCACTTTGTTATAATATAACAAACAGTTGACCGTAGAATATTTAGTAGAAAGGAATTTCACGGTACACCTGAATCCAATGATTTAGAGGGGTGTCCTAATACTTTTGGTAATATAATGTGTGTGTGTGTGTGCACACCCTAATGCAATCCGGTGTGCATGCCTATGGTCTAGAATTATTGCTGCCAGGCATAGTGCCTTCAAACCTGCTTCTAATCATACCAGTAAGAAATTAATGGTAAAAGCCGCGCTGTGTAAATGAGACCGCAAAGTGTCAGATATAGTAGATACTGACCTTAGAGTAATGTGATACAATGTGTAAAAAGTGCAAAACAAAAAAGAAACGCATGTATATAACATGCACCTTAGTGTAAATGTAATTGCTACAAAATATCCATAATGAAAAATCAAATGCACTAAATATTAACTGTGAATCAATGTGATGCAATGTGCAAAGAATACCGACAAGAAAAACGCATGTGTGTAACTTGCACTCCAGTGAAAATAATAAATGGTTAAAAAATGTCCATGATCCTGGATCTTCAATAGTCCATTAAGTAAATAGAAGATAAAACATTGGATGTAGAATAAACTTAGTCTCCTTCATTATGGATATTTTGTAGCAATTACATTTACACTAAGATGCATGTTGTATACATGCGTTTCTTTTTTGTTTTGCACTTTTTACACATTGTATAACATTACTCTAAGGTCAGTATCTACTATATCTGACACTTTGCGGTCTCATTTACACAGCGCGGCTTTTACCATTAATTTCATACGTTATATCTGACCACACAGATTTCAGCTGCTGCTTAACTTGACTAGAGTAGTGGCGCGAGGTTTCACATCATTCAATCATACCAGTAAGCTGACATACAGGGAAAATTGCTGGTGCGGTGCGCAGGGCCTAGCTTCCTTTTTGCCCTGTGTCATATGACTGGGATGTTACATAAAACAGCATAGACCAAGTAGGGTCCCACTTCCTGAAAGAACACTAAGCGCGCGTCAGAGCCAGATGTCTTGGATGCCAGAGGACTTGTGCAGTTGACCTTTGACCTGCTGAAAAGGATTTCTGCAGCTCTGCACTATGCATGCCTTGCAAACTTCTATGTAATTTATTGCCAAGTGCCTTGTACAAAGGCTTTTCACTTTTATGCCAGAGTTTCGTTGATATTTATTACAAAAATAAAATTTTCAATAAATGTTTTCAAAGCATGGGCTTTTTCCAGATGCAGTAATGTTATTAAATCTAGTTCCAGGAATGAGGAACAATTTGTAGAGTCTAAACCATTTCAGTCTGGGTCTGTCTGGGTGTACAAAGTGATGACAGTTGGTTTTTGGACAACTAGGGTACCATGTCACGGTGTATGAGAATCACTTTCTAACAGCTCAGAACATTTTTCATTGCATTAGTGCATTATGTACAATACAACCTCTTCACTGGACCAGTTAAAACAAACACCTAGTGAAAGTCCTTCTTGAAGGACATGCATATCACATTAGCTGTAAACATCTTATTACACTTGCATACATTTTATATTTGTAACACGCTGACTAAGAAACGAGGTTGAAGTAACAGTTAGCTCCTTAATTAAGCTGCTTGCTGAAAGGTTATAACCAAAATATTATATCTGTTAAAGCAGAAATCCCGCCAATTAAAAGGCATATATTGGTCTTGTCCTGTCTACTGAACTACACACCCTTAGTACCTGATTAGCTAAGGTAGAGACACCTCAATTTATGGGTGAAATGCAACAGCTTCCTCCATTGCCACTCTGCTTTTTGGTCCAGGAGAGGTCATCATCATACTAATGTTGTCCCTGTGTTCTCCCCTCCCTGTAAGCTGCCCAAACCCCTATCCATCTTTCTCTAAGGCCCCGTTCACACCTGGGCGTTTTGTAGAGCGCTCGTACGCTCTGCAAAACGCTCAAACACCGAAATCCCATTGTTTCCTATGGGTATGGTTCCCACCTGGGCGTATTTCAGACCGTCTGAACGCGCTACAAAACGTCCTACGCCCAAAGAAGTACAGGAGCTTCTTTGGGGCGTTTTTGTCGTGCGTTTTCATTGGGATACAGCCAAGTAGCCCTCAGGAAACGCGATATTGTCGTGCGTTTTTAACCGCGAATCGCGGTAAAAACGCGTGACAAAAGACGCGCGTCAAACGCACATATTCTATACGCCTAGGTGTGAACGGGGCCTTAGTGTTAGCTTCATAACATTGTGCAGTGCATTAGAGTGACTGTCTCACACTGCATTACCTGACACTGTACATACATACTGTAATTTGTGATGTGCAAGAGATCGTGGGGAATATAATATGACGGTAGATTTCAGCCAGGTTTACCAGTATTTATAAAAATACATGTAATGTTTGCATATAATATACATTTTCTTATAGATTGGTGAATGGTGTGAAGCTCTGCTAACTTTCATCATCCAAGCATGTTCAAGCAAAAATACTTTTTTTTTTTTTTCCCCTTGCATATGATTGGGTGTTCCTTGCAAAGTGCAAATTCCCTTGCACAATGAACAGCCTATTTAGTAAATCCACCCCCATTTTAGAATGTATTAGAGATTTTAGAAATTGTTGTGTGGCAAAATATCAGTTTTAGGCAGATTGATCAATACTATAATAATGATTTAACAAAATATATCTCCTAACCAACGTGTCTTCAACTGATCCTTTAAATTCAGCTCAAAGAACGGTCATGAATCGAACAAAGTTCTGTAAGTTTATTTTGCATTTGTGAAGTATTAATTTATTTTATTAATGTGATTTGCATTAATAAATAAAGCTTTATTTGTGCGTGGCATGTGTGTTCAGTAGTAACTGAGGCTTTGCATCATTTCACAAAAAAGGGGCATATTTATAAAGCAGTGAATGCAACATTTACCAAACATGCACTGCAGGTAAATCAATCATGCACCATGTGTTTTGCGAATGTTAAGTGATTTTTACATTCACTGCTTTATAAATATTGTTATCAATATCTTGAGAAAAAGGTGTGTATGGTTCACAGGTTACATGAAATTTTAACCAATTTGGTTATATTATTTGTTTTCTGGTGCTATTTTTTTTTTTTGTACTACCAGTGGGCCAAAGATAATTGTCTTTTAAAATCTGTAGCTTTGTGTACTGTTTTTTCAGCACATTAATATTACGTTTGGGCAGTATCACAAAAGTGTTGTGTGATTGTTGGCTGAAACTAAAATTATAATACTATAATACATATAATCCTGAGCAAGCATGTATTTTATATGAAAAATGTTACTGTGGTAATAAATAGGGAGAAAGAACATATTTTAAGTAAAATATATATATGCTTTACTAAACATTTTTAGAAACTGGGGCAACACCTGTACTGCTAAGGAGTAGCGTTATTTTTTATTTTATTTCTAGTACATAAACAAGCTCATTTTTAATGAAGTTCTAAAAGGCCAAATATTTGTTTACTTTTTTTAACCTGCCTTTTCAATTTAAATTGAGAAGAACAATTATGCTGCAGTCATTAGTATTGTCCATGAAAGGCATGTGAGTGTTAAGGTTGACTGAATTTGGTTTATAATAAACTGTGTTATTAACAAGCTTATTTGGGTTCTGCCTCAAAATAATCAAATCAAAAAACATATTGTGGGGGATGGCTTTGGTCTTAGCTGTAAACTGTGTAATTAATTATAATTAATAATTAATTATAGTGGGAAAACTTAATAAAACTTTGTATATGCTAGGAATGCACCGATACCAAGTAGCGTACTTGGTACAAGTACAGATAAATTTTTCGAACTCCAAGACAAGACTAGAGAAAAATTCAAAAGTTAGGAGGCAGCTGTCATTTGTAAGGAGCACACAGAACTCCAGGGATTTGTACATCTCTGTTTTAATGTATGATTTTGTTTTTATGAACATATATAAAGGGATGCACCGATACCATTTTTGCAAGTACAAGTACTGATACTCACCCAAGTACTTGCAGACACAAGTACTGATACATTTTTGTTTATTGTCATTTAACAGTTTTTCTAAAACAATATCGACTAATAATTTCACGACAGTGGTGCAGTGCCAGAGGAGCGCAACCACTGAAACCCTGGTAGTTATCATGAAAATGCCAATTATTGGCACTGGTATCTGAACTGGTATCGGTGCATCCCTAGTATATGCTCTTTCAAGCCATTCAAAGCCAAACATGTATATCCTTGGCCTGCCTATTGGTTGCTTCTGGTCATGGGACCAATAATACAAGCCAAACAGTGAAAAATATAGTAAGCGCCTTATTGTTTGTGCCCTTTTAAAGAAAGGTAAATAAATGTAAACAGTTTTTAGTCAGCATTGCACTCCTGCCAGCAAGTAGCTATGTAAAGTTAAGTCAGATCTATGGGAGTTTTTACCTAATGATGTATTCAGCTGCTTTTCCTTCTTTGGGAAATGGACAATGAGACAGGATATGTTTTTTTTGTTATGCTAGTTTATTCTTTGTATGTACATGTATAGTTCTTTATCTGCACATGTATACTATTCCTTCTAGTATCTTTTGATCTGATTTTGTTTTATAAACCTCAAATATATTGATAATTAGACTTCATGGAATGAATATAGTTTCTCACAATATGGAGACCCACACGTTGTGCACCTAGGACTTCAAGGATTGGTACTTAATGCAGACATATAGTATATGATAATGGGGATATAGCAAAAACCTAAGACCTGAGAGTCAGTTTGTCCCCTTCTTTTAGCATCAAAGCTGGCAAGTTCCTTAATTACTGACAAGCCTAAATGATACTTTTGCTAATTGGATTCAGGTAACTTTTGTTAATATGTCTCTTGGTATCTGTGTGGATGAGGTTGTAGTATTTCTTGGAAACGTTTATTGCAAAATGATTTATGTAACCGTGTCTGTTTAAATATATGTTGACGTGTTTTTAGCATTGTTCGGTGACTCCTGCTGTTCAGTGATGTGTGGCTTTGTAAGCTGGCCATACACTGTTCTATTTTGTAGTTTTTTTGTTCAACCCACGGGCTGAACGAAAAAAATAGAACCAATTCCTCCATTAAGGTTTACGAGCATTAATGAAGGAATCCCTGCTGTTTCCTTTTCATTCTGACAGTGGACAGCTTTAAGTATGAAAGCTGTTATGTTGCTTGCAGAGGGGCATTCTAACTCTCAGCAACATCTCTGATAGAGGCACCTTTGAGAAGGCTGAACTTGCCACCAGTTTTTATCATTTTAAAGTGTAAGTATAGGCAAAACATTTTTCTTATTTTTAGATAGAGGGGGAAGACTTAGAAACCTTGTCAGGCTTTTACTGCTATCTGAGGATTCAATTAACCCCTTCATGACTGAGGTCTTTTAAAAAAAATGTGTTTATATGTTATAATCCACATTTTAGGCCTGAAATTTACTTTATTTACATGTTATAATCCACATTTTAGGCCTGAAACCCCCAAACATTATATATTTTCTGAAAGCCAAGATCCTATAAAATAAAATGGTGGCAGTTGCAAATTTTTATGTTGCACGATATTAGCGTAACTCCTTATCAAACCCCCACATTTGGTGAAAAATGCACTTAAATGCTTAAAATATAAAATATGAGATTACAACGAGTAAATAGATACCCAACATGCTCAGTTAAAAAATTGTGTGCGTCTGTGAAACTGCAACAAAATTCAGTACCCTAAAAAGTCCATAGACAACGCTTTAAAAGCCCCCACAGGTCATCAGTTTAGAGATATATGCGTAAATACTGGCCCTAGAATTATTGCCCTCACTCCAGCATGCGCGGCAATACCCAACATGTGTAGTGCAATCGTCATTTTCATACATAGGCACACCCGAGTGTTTACATGAAGATGCGTGGGCTCACAGTGACAGGGGACCTTAAAACATTTTACAATTATTTTTATATTGTTTTTAATATTAATTTTATAATAAAAACTGTAATTTTTTTCCTAACTTTACCTTAATTGCTATCACATAGGGGGGCTTACAAGCCCCCCATGTGATAGCAGATTAGTGGTGACAGGTACTCTTTAAGGTGATACTGGGGGTCCAAAAGCCCCCTAGTAAAACCTTAACACTTGAAATAAGCTATTGAAGTGCAGATCCCACTTGAATATCTTATTGCTGGGCTTCAGGAGCTCAACACTGACAGCTATGGGACCGGAAGTGATGTAATCTGCATCGCTCCCGGTCCCATAGTACAGGGAGGGGGGATCAGTGAACGGAGGTTCACTGATCTCCTCCCCAGCTCCCCCCCACACCAGAGAAGCTGGTCCCGTGCCCGAAGCAGGGGTAACGGAACCCGGGAATCACTGCGGGGGCCTGTTTACTGGCCCATAGAAGCGATCTGGCGGCAGCTGAGCCACCAGAATCGCTTCTACTGTAAAGCCGACATTCGCGGCAAAATACGCCGGGAGTCTATTTAAAAGGCCCTGATGCCAGTGACGTACACTATACATCACTGGTCATGAAGGGGTTAATATTTACCTTCACTTCCTCTACTGCTGAAAACGTTTTAGCAGATTGGAAGTGAGTGGAGCAGCAACACAAACTACAAAGGCTGTCCTTGCTAGAACTAGAATTACTTGAACTTCTGTCAGATTTTTATATCTGTCTGTGTCGCTGTTTTCCCTCCCTTCCTGTCTGGTGAAACAGTTGTCAGCAGGACAGGAATGGAAGGGAAATCTCTCTATCAGAGATTCAGATAGCAGTAAAACTGGACAGAAGTTCTAATCCTTCCCTACTCTATCCGAAACTAGAAAACAGTTTTTTGACTTGACATTTACTTTAATAATACAAATACCTCACTGCAGTGTTTTACTATATACTTGGGGTACAAAGTATGTCTCTAGCAGTACATACATGTTCCTTAGTACTGTTACCTGTGTCTTTCTTTTATGTTTTGCTTAAAGGATAACTAAGCATCCAATCTGATATCTTAAATGAACATTTCCTCTTGTATTGCCCATACTTCATGATGTAAAAACGAAATGCAGGCATTTTAATTTTACATGCATTATGGAGTGTGTTAACCCCAACAATGAACTTTTTTTAAATATCTTAATCTGTTCAATGCACCATTAATATTGTTATATCTGTTCAATATGTGCAGAAAATACCTGTTCATCTTGCCAGAAATTCACAGCTGCCCATGTCCTGTGTTACTTCAAGGAGTCTAATTACCTATCCTGATTCTTATCTTGTGACTACAGAATGATTAGTCTATATATTGTAAAGAATAGGATCGTAAGTCAGTTTGAGGAGTTTACCAAAAGACAGCACTTAGTCCACATAAATTCTGTGTGTCGTCAGGCTACAAAAGGACTCCGTTGCTGAGTGCATTTATGAAAGATCGACAGGTATTTTCCCATACTCTCAGGGTCTTTAAAGAGGTAAAATGTGGGGAAATGTGAATGTATTTCACAGATGTGCTGCATGTGTTTTTTTTGTTGTTTTTGCCCTGGCATACATATTAAGGATATGTATATAAACATTTGCTTATGTTTTCCAAAACATCAAATATATGAAGTCTGGCAGAATAAAAGTACTGATGTAACATCTTAATTTTACATCTGTAGATTCATAATGGGAGAACTGTCTGATTGTGAAAGCGATATTTGTGAGCAGTCCAAAGACTTTGATTTCCATGGGTCTGATGAGCAGCAGAAAGAATTCAACCATGGTACAGAACTGATTCCTTGGTACGTGTTGTCAATCAGAGCTGATGTCTACCAGTTCCTTCAACAAGGGGTAACTCTCATTCGCTATGACCAGGAAACACATATTTCTGTGCGCTGTTTTCTCCAGCTCCAAGCAGACAACAGCACACTGACTTGGACGAAACCATCCACAACTTGTCTTGCAACCAATAAAAATAAATTAAGTGCCCCAGGAAGCACTGCAGAGACAAAATTTCAGTTTCTTGCCAATGCTGGAATGAGTGGACTTGTAGATGGCTTCATAGACTTGTTCTCGGTGAAGGCGGTTTACATGGGGCATCAGGGCATTGATATACACACTGTGTGTGTTCAAAACAAACTTTGTAATATGAACCTGGAAGAAAATGGTGTCACACTGCTTTATGGACTACAAACTACTGAGAACAAGTTGTTGCACTTTGTAGCACCAAAATACACCGCTAAAATGATATATGATGGATTGCTGGAATTAACCAAAGCTGTAAGGAAGATCAAAAACTTTCCGGATCAGAGACTTCAGTGGCTGAGGAAGCAGTATGTTAGTTTCTACCAGGTAACAACCTCACCTTGCCTTCTAAAATATATATGTGCTTTAAATGTTACCATCTCCATCCGTATGTATTACTTTTTTTTCCAATAATGTACCTTTCACATGGGCACCTGTCAGTTCCAGTTAGCAGGGGATCCATGCATGGATTCCCTGCTGATCAGAGCAGTTCGGAATGGATATCATAGTTTACCCCGGATCCATCACAATCAGGTCCGCCAAAACTTAACTCTGTTTTGTTTGGTTTTCTGGACCTGGCCAGAGTTAGTGGGGAATCGGATGTAGATTTGGCTGCCCACAGATTTACATTGGGCTTCAGATCAAATCCACCTAAAAAACTGACAGGTGGACCTGACCAGACCTCCCATCTGACCCTTCAGACCCTATACTCACTGGTTCGTTATCAGGGAGCATAAACTCTCCTTCCTCTAGGTTCCTCTAGACCAGGGGAAGGCAACCTTGGATCTCCAGCTGTGCTGAAACTACAAAATCCTATCATGCTTCTGCCTCTGGGAGTCATGCCTGTGGCTTGCAATGCCTTATGGGATTTGTAGTTTCAGCACAGCTGGAGAGCCAAGGTTGCCTACCCCTGCTCTAGACTAATGGTTCTCAACCATCAGGCCATGGCGTGCTGCCTGGCTGGTGTCTCCCTCCTGCCAGGCAGCGTTGAGAGCTGCAGTGTCCCCTCCCTGATGTCAGGGCTGCAAGTGGCAGCAGCCACCCTGAGCTGGTCTTTGAGATTGTTTCTGTACCTTAGCTTCGGTAGTAGCTGTATATGTATGGCAGAAAGAAGGTTTATACCTCTCTTGGTTCTTTATTAAAATGTTGCCATTGTTAATTTCTATTATTGATTACTGTATGATGTGCATCCAGAAAGTACAAACCTATTGACTTTAAAAGGATAAATATTATGGCACAGTTCTTTACCTAAAAGGTCAGATTGTTTTTGTTTTGTTGTCTGTTGTACTGCAAAACTAAGAAGAAATAGTTAACAAAGAATGGATCCAATATTTATTGAAGTTGTGCACATTTTCAAATGTGCTAAATTGAAGTGAATGTAAATCCTAACAAAGAACTTTTCTTGAGCTCCCTTTTAGTCTATTAAATATACACATGAAAGGGTTTGGTTATAGCCCTACGAATATGTGCCAAAAATAACTTGCTAATTATGCCATTATTCCAAAGCTGTTTTGTCTGCTCTACAGTGCGATCTAATGCACGAGCCCTGCCCAGTTCATATTTGTGGACTACAGAACATCTCCCCCTATATTATGGAGAACAGGTGCAGAGGTGTTATGCAGTCCTAACACTTCTTGTCTTACAGTGACCACGTTGCTCCTTTATAGATACAGTATAGTGAGTGATCATTATCACCCTGCGACAGGAAATGTGTTACTAGCAAAATCACCAGGTGACAGTAAAGGGAATACAAATCATAAAAAATGAATGCAACCACCCCATCTAAGGAATGTGGTACACAGGAACATACAGCCGCAGCTTGCATTACAAACATGTTTCCCAACTTAAAGCAGAATAAAAATTGCCTCTCCTCGGTAGCGCCACCATATTTGTCCGGTCTTTTTCCAGGTTCAAGATCTTCTGCCATCTTGATTGGCCGCTTGGTCAATGCACTCTAGCACCGAGGTGCATACTAAAGAAAAAGAGCAGGTAGGTAAGTTTGTTTTATTGCAGAGAGACACAGCATGTCTAGTTTGCAATAAAAAGCCTGCCTGCGCTCGGTCTTTAATTTTTTACGTTAATTTCCACTTCAAAGTATATTTGTGTCCAGGCTATGGATATTAAAGCATTTACATATTCTTAACAAGCTGTAAATTACCTTTACAACAAGCTCACGCTGACATCTGTAGCTGCAAATACTATAGAGAAATATTTTTCTAAACAATACAACAATGGCAATAAACTGGAGGTAATCTACCCTTGTTTCCTGTGGCAGTAGTGACTTGGCAGCCTGCCAGCCATCTAACCCCAAAAAACTACAATAACCAAAATTTCCCATAGGTGACCCTTAGACGCTTTTATTGCTCATCAGTTTAGTGTTAACAGTGATTGATGGGCCTAGACTTATTGCTCTCACTGTGATGCTCGCAATGATATGTAACATGTTTGGCGCAATTTTTGTTTTTTATCTGTTACTTTAATTTTTAGAATTTTTTTTTACACTCAACTTTATTGCTATCACATAGGGGGATAACAAGCCCCCTATGTAATAGTAAATATAATGTGACAGGTCCTCTTTATGGGGACATCAGGGGTCTTTCAGACCCCAAATGTCACCTAGGGACCCCAAAGAAGCTGATGAAGCAGAGATCTGCTTCACCAGCTGTTTCATCTGGGTCTAGGAGCCGGAGAATGTCCCTGGTGACACCGGAAGTGATGTAATGCACATCACTTCCGGGTCCAGTCACTGGCGGAGAGATCAGCGGGTTGAAGCCTGCAGATCTCCCTCCGATCCATCAGGGGGGACTTACAAAGCCGGTCCCAGGATCGCATGGGGGACAACGGAGCCTGGGAAGCCGACGGCGGTGGAGGGGGCGAAGGCAGCGCTGCACCATATAAGCGATCCGGCGCCTATGCAGATGCCGGATCACTTGTATTTAAACAGCAATTGTCTGCTGTTTAAAACGGCACCAAGAACACGGCTGCAGCAGCCGTGTTAGTGGTATAACCACTTCCAGCGGATGACGTGTATTTACTGAACCCGCTGGAAGTGGTTAAGGAGTGTGTGATATGTGTGTTTTTTTGAGTGTATAATGTTTGAATATGTGTGTTTCCCTATTTTGCGTAAGGCAGTGATGCTGAACGTTTTTCAAACCCCATCGCCCAAACTCCAACACAATACCAAACTTATTTTCAATGTTGACACTTTGAGATAAATAAATTGATTTTGCGCTGCGGTTTGGGCACTCAGGTTTAAAAACGTTCGCCATGGCTGGCCTAGCGTATACTGATGTGAGTACTTGACATGGAATGGTGACAGGGTCTCTAAGCTATTTACTGAAGTGCTGTGCTAAAATGATGTTTATCTTGTTAGATGTTTATGCTGCTCAGAGGTGTCATAGCTTGGAAACATTCTTTTTTTACACCATCAGTAGCAAAAGAGAGCATGAGAATAAATAAGACTTATTTTGCACATTTTATATCTTTTCTCTAATATGTTGCCTATTTTCATTTTAATGGATGCTGCATATAGGAGGATAACAGATTTGAAGGACCAACATTAGCACAGGCTGTTGAGCTTTTCGGGGGAAGACGATGGAGCACTAGAAATACAAGCACGGGAACATTAAACAAAAACACTGAAAAAGCAAATGTGCAGCGTAACAATACTCTGGGGATAAACACAGCCAAGAAAAAGAAGAAAGTTCTTATGAGGGTATAACATTTTGCTGTTCCTGATTCACTCTGTTAGCATTCATGAAAGAATATGTATGATGTTATCCTGTAATCTTCCATGTCTTCCTTTATTACTAGCATTTTTATTTACAATTGTTGGGCCTTGTATGGAAAATAGAGCCCAGATTAGCTGTACCGCCAGTGATTGATAAACCTGTGTTACTGTATGTGTTTATCAAAACATAATGCATGTTTTGTACATTTGTATTTAAAGCAATATATTTCAAAACAGCTGTTGGAATACATAGAGGTTAACTTCTGTAGATTAAAAAAAAAAGGCAAAAGTATATTTAAAGTGGACCTATACCCAAATGGTAACATAAATCTATTTTCCTATTTATTGAGAGACACAGGATTCAGATACATTTGGGTTATACCGCCACCCAGTGGAGGATTTCGACACTGGCAAACAAAAAAATAGTGAACTGCCTGGTATAACCCCTCCTACTCCCAACATGCCTCCGTTTTTTGTGTCCTATGAGGATGGACTTTTCACTTTTTCACTAAGAAACATTTAACCATTTTACTAGCCGTTTTTCCCTTTCCTCAAGATTTTTTCTCTTCATTCTCAAGTCTTGGGTACACTCTGCCTGAGCTAGTCTCCTTATGCAGCTAACTAGGATGGTGTTTGGAGGCTGTTCCTAGACTCCGCTGGGCTGAATGATTGCAAGGCCTGTCTGGAATGTGGCCTTTGGGCAATGGGCTTGGCATTTGGCAACTTCCAGACCTTTGTGTACTGTGTTAGTTAGCAGCAGAGTGCTTCCAGAGCCATGGCACAGCCTCTGGTTTCACCCTGTCTCTGAAGTATTCATTTATTAGTAGGCTGAGGATTGGGAGCTACCGTACTTCTTTTAGGAGTGTTGGGCAAAAATCCTTGACATGGCTCCTAGGTTAGAAAGACTGTTTCGTGTTTTGATGTAGTGTGTGCTACCTTAAGAAATGGAAGAACAGCCTGTAGCTTCTTCTAGTGCTGATACTAGTCTGGGTTCCATTAAAGGTCCTAAGACTTAAAAATTTTTTCCGGTGCTCATCCTACTCCAAGACCTCCTGTACGGAGACTGCAAAACTCCCAATACATTATTGATACCCCCCAAATGTTTTGCAGCCCAAAGTCTATTTGTGGAAGACAAGTCCATTTTGGCAAAAAGGGACACCTACACTTTGCATGCGGGAGGTGAGGGTGGGTCGTCATCTGTTAGCCTTTGTGGTCATCTGGAAATACAGCATCTCGGTCTTCTTGAGTAACGGAGGTGATTTCCAAGAGCTACAGACCAAAGTTTCACTCTCAACCCCACCGCCTCACTTCATCTCGTCCAACCTTCCTGCGTCACTGAACAAGTTAGCAGACCTTCCTGCAACTCTTGTAGTTTTTCTGGATCAGGGGTTATTGCTCCAATTCCTGTAGAAGAAAGGTTTCAGATATTATATTAAAACCAAAGGGAGGCATTCATCCCATCCTGGGTCTTGAAGCTCTAAATGTCTTAATGTGGACCCAAAAATTCCATATGGAGTCTATCAGGTCTGTCATAGCCTCCCTGCATCAGGGAGTAATTCTGGCATCTATAGACATTAATGACACGTACTTGCATGTCACTATTTTTCAAGCACATCTTCAATTCATTTGCTTTGCTGTGGCTATTCAACACTTTGTGTGTGGCCCTGCCATTCAGCATCTCCTCTGCACCCTGTGTATTTACTAAGGTACTAGTTCCTGTGCTTGCCTTGTTTCCATCCCAAGGCACCCCCATTTTAGGATATCTAGATGACCTCCTGTTGAGGCAACAGTTGTCACAAGTCTTGACTGACAGTGTGATGCAGAAAGTTCAGACCCTAAAAAGGTTTGTTTGGATCTTGATTCTTCAGAAGTCTGAGTTGGAATATCTTGGCCTTATCCTAAGCAAAGTTCAAACAACAGTTTTTAGGTTTTTTTTTACCATGAGAAAATTAAAACTATTTGCTCCCAGACTTGGAAGAGAGTCCTAGGGCTGATGGTAGCCTCCTTCGAGGCAGTCTTGTTAACTAAGTTCCACTCCAGACCCTTAGAACAGAACATCTTGGCATTGTAGAACAAATTGTAGAACAAATTGGTTCAGTCTTTTGATAACCCTATTGACCTGTCACCAACAAGCAAATTGTCTCAGCTCTGGAGTTGGGGAAATCCTTCATTACGATCTCTTGAAGTGGATACCAGCTTGACAATGTCCTAGCCACCTTTCTGGTACAGAGGACTTGGACGGTGGAAGACTCCTGTTCTCCAATCAACATTCTGAAGTTCTGGGCAATTTGGCTGTCCCTACAATTCTGGCTATCCCAACTGGTGGGTCATCCAATCAAGATCCAGTCAGACAATGCCACAAATGCCACAATTGCCAGTGTCCAAATTTTCCTGTAGCCATTCTCATAGGATTTGCTAATGTTATTACTCTATTGCTCACTGTTCTCTTTGTTGGAGGCTCTGACATGACGAAGCAAAAGCCCTGCAAGATTACTATGTTCACACAGAGACACAGTGCAGAACAAGATATGGTAAGTCAGTAATTGGGGAAATATCAGCTGTAGGAAGCACTCAGTAGAATTCCCCTCTGCATAACAATGCCCGATTGCCATTATGGACCAGGGTCTATTACAGCTTAAATGTTGAGCCATATAAGGCATAAACCCAAAAACAGCGTGACAAAAGTCGTAAATACAAATGATATGCCTATTCCATAGTGTAAATTCAATAACCTGTGTAATATTTTATCAGGGAGAGAGCGGAGATGCCGCTGATGATGAGATGGCAACAAGGAAAAGCAGAAGCTATAAAGAGGCCCGCAACAGGAGTGGCTCAGATCCTCCTGAAATTGATGAACAAGAAGAGCAAGGTCTGACATGAGTACTTAAAACTACTAACTACAGTCTGAAACTTTGTTATAGACTATAGGGTCTAATATGTGAAGGTGGCAAATAGTCAGCATGGTTTTTTTTTTTTTGTGAATCTGTTTACATTTATAAATTATAATTTTTTGTTTAATATGTTTTTATTATTATTTCACATAAATACATTTTTACATGATACATTTAGTAGTATATGACTTCAATTTATCTCTTAAATAGCATAAATTATTCATAACTCTAATTAAAAACGTCTACTCCATTTCCAGCAACAATAGCTTTACCTTTCACTACCACACAACTTTAACCACCCCCATCTCTACTCTCTTCTCACATTCAATCTCCAATTCTTATATTCCTCTGGAGGGGAAGGAAAAGTCTATATCTCCATTTAAATGCACCTCTAGTGATTAATTTAACAACCGCAACCCATAATCCATTTCTCCCCATCCCCTTTTTTTATGTATACTTCACTCAATTCTTAATTACTGTGCACTCCTTAAGTGTACCATATTATGATGTCTAAAGACAATATACCCCACTTTCTTTGTAGTTTACCTCAGTCCTTAACTCCTACCTCTAATACTAGTGTTCCCACTCTTAATGTGTATCTATAATCTAAGAAAATTCTAAATGTATCCTTTCATTACAAAACCCTATATGTGACTATCTCCACCTCCTAGTTCATTTTATTACTTCATTGCTGTGCTGTATGTGTGTAGGCCAATGTAGTTGGATCTGTATGTGCGTTATAATCGAAATTAATTGATCGATTTAAAAAAAATTTGATTAATCGAACACGAAAATTTTAATCATTACCAGCCCTACTTTTTTTCAGTACACACCACCGCAACACAACTGAGAAAGAAGGCTTTTTCAGCCACGCAGTTATCATCTATGCATGCTCTGGCTGTATAGCACAGCCACACTCAGATAAAGAGGGCAGACATGCCTGTCCTGTAGATGGTGCAGCCCAGAATGCAGTGTGGGCTCCAGAACTTTGCAGGAACTCAGCTATGAAAGGCAAAGACCGAACATCCTTTTGACGCGCGTTTCGTAGGTTAACTTTCTCAAAAAAGGAGTCATGACTCCTAATTTAAATATTTAGCCCATCGAATGCTGGATAATTTGATGTGACTATTTCATTGAAGAGGGGAAGCTAGAGATACACACGAATATAGTTGCTGCTGGCCCTTCCTTATTTAGATATCCAGTCCTAGCGCAGTGTTTCTTGAATAATAAATTTGTGCTCCAGAACCTGTTCGCCCCCACCTACCTCCATGTGTAGAAAATCTTCCTCTACTTTTAGGCCTGCCTAAAAAGTTTACCCCATAGTTCTCTTTTAAGGAAGTCGATCCTCTAAGATAATTAATATAGTGATCGCAATCTAGTGCTCCTCTCTAGAATATGTTGATGTGATTAATTCTCTTTGATTAATTATTATTATTATTATTTAATTTTCATCAACAGATCAGAATACAGTTCCTGGATTTTCTGCATCTCATACTATTCCATCACGGAGGGTTCACTCAGCATCTGTCTCTGGCTCTCCAAATGTAACACCAGGGACAACCACGCCTATCCGGCCGGCATCCTCACCGGTCCTGTCCAGCACCAACAAACCTCCAACCACGTAAGCTATGCAAGATTGATGAAAATCATTCATATTATGTGACATGCTGTACTAATTGATATCCATGTTGGCTTTTACTTGTTTGAAATGTTATAAATCCATTGCGGTTTTGCTGTGTCTATAAAATCATTGCAGGATTTTTGTCTGAGCCTTTTCCTTGGCAGTAAAGTGTTCTACCTTACATATTTTTAGAGATCCTGCCAAGAGCCACAAAATGATTGTATATTTTATTTCATAAAGCAAAGAACTAAACTTTATTAAAATGATTTGATTTAGTGGACAATGGCACACCACAAATGAACAAACTGGCACATGTTGTTTTGCAATAAAACACTAATAAAACTGTTTTATTATTTTCCAGCACATGGAGCAGTTCAAGTTGGCATGGAAGAGTCAAGGGTGGAATGAAAGGCTTTCAATCATTTATGGTTTCTGATAGCAGCATGAACTTTGTGGAGTTTGTAGAGCTCTTCAAATCTTTCAGGTATTTTCACATACATTTTATAAAAGGAAGATTTTTTTTCTAAGCATTATTTGCATCTACACTTATTACATCCCCAGTGCAGTAATAAAAACAACAACCTATACTGTTTAATGGATATTCATGCATCCAGCAGTGACTCACAAGTGGAAGTAAGGTAATGTGTGTGGCTGTTCTCGGCATGTCATGGCTGTGAATGGCAACAGCATCTGCAAGACACCTCCACTGAGCTCCATGGATCTTAAAGATGCGTAGGAGATGGACAGAAAAATTTTTAGTTGGTTATTAACAGCTGAGATGTTAAAACATATACAAACATTTTTGTTTTGGCTGGAGTTGTCGTTAACATAAAGGAAATATGAAGAGAAATTGGTTCTCTATTAGACTAATAAAAGCTATTTGACTGTTGTGAGTTGGCGCAGATCATTGATCTTTATTAGAGAAAGGTAAACTTGTTAGCTATTGCAAAAGTCTTGGCTAAGAGCAGCCTCCTTCCATCAAGAAAAGCCACATTGTCGCAAGTTGCTTAACAACTACATCTAGGTTCCACCTAGATACTGTCATTTTGTCCAATTAGTGTACCTAGGTGGCCAGTAAGGGTACACTTAAAGCATATCTAAACCTAAAAACAAACATTTAATCTATTGCAGCTTACGTTAGATGTAATGACTGCATTATTTTTATTTTTCAAGCTTTTGTTTTTTTGTTTTTTTACCTGGTAATGCTGCAAATAACGCACTTCCTGTTTTTGGGTGGCTACACACTCCCCTCCACTGTATCTATGGAGGGAGCCATGGTAGCCACCCAGGCTGAACTTCAAATATGTCTGCCTTTGTTCATCTCAATTACATAGGGAAAATTATGAGATAAGTAGTTTGGATCAGAAAGATAAAGATTGTTTCGCTTTTTGTTCATCTCAAAGGAACTGACGAGCACTGCATTTCTGACATGTTCAACAGGTATTTTTCTGCACTTGCTAGTAATGTTCTTATCCAGAAAAATAAAAACAATAATAATAATGCAGCCACCACATCTAAGGGCTAGTTAGCTACAAAATATCTAATTTTATGTTTTTGGGCTGTTATCCCTAATGTACACGGTAACTGCAAGCAGACACGGCTTAACACAAGGTTAAGGCTTAGACCACAAGTCATGAAACTCTAACCCTTAGTAACATGGTAAAACCAGGACCAAAGAGGGACTTTTCTGGATAATAAAGATAATAGCAGTCTCCTTATGGCACCATTCCTTTTAAACACTAAGGGGGTTATTCACATAGCTGCCGAAGGCAGCCGAGTGAATAACCCAGCCAAAGTGTAGTGAGACGAACACTGTTCCGCTATTCACTACAGTCTTGTACGGCTGATTTTAGCCGATGTACGAAGTGCATGGAGTTCAACTCAGCCGATCCAACATCTGGATCGGCTGAGCCGAAGCTCCGGCAGCTCACTCGCTGCCGTTTGCCCCTATTCGAATAGGGGCCTAACGGCAGTGAGTGGATAGCCGAATGCCGCCGAGCAATTCTCGGTGGTATCGAGCAGAATAGAAAAAAGGTAAAAAGAATTTTAAAAAAAAGTTGAAATATATTTCTCAAAATGTAAATAAAAGGAAAATTAAAAAGCGAGCCGAAGGATCAGCTGAAGCTACAGCTGGATCCTTCGGCTCTTTAGTTTATAACCCCCTAAGAGAATAAAATGACTTGACAGGTTTGCTTGTGATAAAACTTTTTATGTGGTTTATCTAAATTTTTTATCATACCCTTTTCCTTATTTTTAGTGTACGAAGCCGGAAAGATCTTAAAGATATTTTTGACGTGTATGCTGTTGCCTGCAACCGTTTGGGTTCAGAATCCATCCCACTGTACACAAATTTGACAATTGATGAAAATGTCAGCGGAGTTCAGCCAGACCTAGGTTTGTAGCATACTAACACTGCTTGACACTACTAACTCCTAATACTAACTAAAAAAGAGCAAAACAAATCAATCATCAATTATGGTATCACCACCTTAAATATTACAGAGTATTTTTAAATGTTGCCAAAGGAAGCCTTGAAACTTATTTTTTGGGTCCTAGATTGGACTGACTGATTCTCCAGTTTGGTGAGAAATATGTCCACCTCTGGAAAAATTTGAGACAAATCATTAACAGAAGTGTTTCACTCAATCCTTAAATCAAGCTTTTGATACTTACACAAACCATCTCTCTTATGCTTATGCTTTTAGAGAAATTAAATCTTACTTAATTCACATCCTTTAATTTTATCTGCAGGGTTTGTTACAGGGATTTATAAACTGAACTTGTATAAATCCATTCACATTGTTTTCATATTCATTGTTGCCCCAAGACATTCATGTAAAGTGTCTTTCTTCTGCTTTCGAGACAGTGAGGCAGATTTATAAAAACAGGAGCAGACAAAATCTGGAGCAGTTAGTCCACTCTGTTAGCTTTGTAAAGAGATGGTGCAGTAAGTAGCCAAGAATAAGGATATATGATTGTGACTGTACTTTCAGATTTTTTGATATAAAACACCATTTGTTTAATATACAGTAGAGATATTAAATATACTACATGTCATAAGTAAAACAAAGAATATTAGCTGAAAATGTGATTGTATCTTGTTTTATGTTGTAGATTTATTGACCAGGAATGTATCCGACTTGGGTCTATTTATTCGCAGTAGACAACAGTTGTCAGAAAACCAAAGACAAATTTCTGACGCCATTGCTGCTGCCAGTATTGTTACAAATGGCACTGGAGTAGAAAGTACTTCGCTTGGTGTATTTGGATTGGGAATACAGCAGTTTAATGACTTCTTGGTCAATTGCCAAGGTGAACACTACACTTATGATGAAGTCCTCAGCATTATTCAGGTCAGACTTTCTCCTATTTATCCATACAAATGTTTCTGCTATGATTTACAGAGAAATTATATATGATAAGCAGTACATTCCTTTAAGCAAATTTCACTGTAAGTCATAAAACAATCCCATCTGCAGTTCATCATGTTTACTGTTGATGTCGACACTCGAATTTTAAGTTATGTGCATGGTGTCATCAGTATATGTATTCAGAGAAACTAAATGTGTGTGTGTGTTTTATCAATCTTTTACTATTAGAAAATCAGTAGACATGTATCTGTTTCAGAAGCTGCACCAAGTGATGATATGATTAAATATAACATGCATTTTACTAACAAAGTTATGCATAACTTGAAAATGTTAATTCAGCAAGCATATGCATTCTGACACCATCATGACAAAAACATGATAAACATCAGGGTTGCAGTTGGAGGGGCTCAGTAGGCACTGCTTCTCTTACACCAGCTAATTTACAAATGTCAGTGAATTCTTCAATATAGAAAAATCTATGGTGGCTAAGCAGCTAGCATTATTACTAGAGGTGCACCAAAATTGAATTTTCTGACCAAAACTAAAACAATTGTCAGGTCAAAACCAAAATTATAATTTTTTTCTAACCTTTTTACATTTGTTTTTAAAATATTGTATTATTTATTTATTTTCTAAAATTTTGAAATTATATTTTTTTTAATTTTATTTGTATTTATTATTTTGTTTTTATTAAATATTTTTTTTTTACTTTACTGTCGGGGGGATGTGGGAAATATCAGGGGTCTAAACAGACCCATTTTATTTCCTTCTTAAAATAGAAAAAGAGAGTCTTCAAGCTCTTTTTCTGAATCCCCTGTTATAAATGAACAGAAAGCTTCTATACTTAGTGCTACTGTTCATTCATAACCTGTGGAGATTGTATGTTTACCATGTCCACAATCATGAATGAACAGGAAGTTCATTCATAATTGGGGACACTGTATACATACTATGTCCTCAATTATTGACAAGCACTCAGCGATCAGCTGATCGCTGACTGCTTGTAACTGCTCTCCATCCTGACTCACTGTCACAGGAGGCTGAGCGGGCAGTGCTGGAGGAAAGCTCGGTCTCCTTTGACAGCTGTCTCCTCCCCCACATCACCGGCTCTGCCTCCCCCTCCTGTGACAGCTCACAGCTGTGTCCTCCCCCACACCGCTCTCCAACCTGATCTGGCGTGTCACAGGAGGCCAAGCTCTCCTTCCGCACCGCCCTGCTCGGCCTCCTGTGACACGCCACTCACAACGCTCTCCACCACTCCCTGCTGTTTCTCTCTCTCCGCTGGACGCTGCTCTGTGTCAGAGGGGACACAGAGCAGAGCCCAGCGAGCAGGAGAGAAATCATGGATTCACCGCAATTTCGGCTGAATAATGGTACTTTCTGCATTTTGCCCAAAGTACAATTTTTGGACGATTTGTTTCGGCAGCCGAACTTTCGGTGCATCCCTAATTATTACTGTACAATGCTGTGGTTCTGGGTTTAGTATCTGCTGGAATGCATATGATGAGTTTATAGGTTTTCCCTGATTTTTTTTATTTTTATGTATTAACTTTTTTTTTTTTTTTTAATACAAAGGCATATTAGTAGTTTAATCTGCCTCCATTCACACACAGAAGGCCTTTACAACCCTGGTAGGGCACATTAGCTGGTCTTATGCAAGAATGTGACTATCTAGTTATAAATTATTATAATTTTGCAGACTTATTTAGGAACTTTATATACTTGCTCCTTATTTACCATATTTGTTTGGAGCCTCACACTTTAGCTTGAATGTCTGGTATAAGAGGTCATCTAAAGTCTGACATTCCCTGTCCTTTCAACTACCTGGCTTCACACACTGCCCCCCAATTCTTAAAAGTGCATAAGGGTGCGATGTCAGAGTCTTGTAGTTAAGAGAAGTTTAAACATAGGAGTTGGGCAGTGTGTGGGTCAGGCAGTTGAAGTGTCAAAACTTCAAGTGATCTCTGGCCCCAACACTCAAACTAAAGTGTAATTTAGGCAAACTAAGTACAGCGAATAAGGATTTGTATTTTAAAATGAAGCTTGAACAGTTACATTAATTAAATACTAAATTAATTAAGCCACTTGTGATTGGTTTTCTGTAAGGTTTCCTGGGCCATAAACTTGTGATTTTTTTTTTCTAATGTAAATCTGCAAAAAGAATGCAGATTTGTCTGGCTATATAAATAAACTATGGCCCCTTTATGAGTAATGTCTTCTATATACAGAAAATGAACAGCCCATGTTAATGCTATTAGTGCTGGGTTTCTCCACAGTATGTTGACTTGCAAAACTGATATGCAGAATGTGACTGATTGACATGTAGAACACCACATTCACACTTCAGCTACTATTTGTATTACTAATTGTGTTTACCTTTTTTTAATTGTAAAGAAATTTGAGCCGAGCATTAGTATGCGCCAGCAAGGACTGATGTCGTTTGAAGGATTTGCAAGGTAGTCACTCATTCTTTAGTCCATACTTCTATAGATTTAGCAACGTTCATATCGTATTCTCTTCTAACATCCCTCTATATTTTCAGGTTTCTGATGGATAAAGATAATTTTGCTTCAAGAAATGATGAGTCTCAGATAAATGTAGATGATCTGCACTTTCCCCTTTCATATTATTTTATTGAGTCTTCTCACAATACATATCTTACTGGGCACCAGCTGAAAGGGGAGTCTTCTGTAGAGCTGTACAGTCAGGTAGGAAATGTAATGAGTACAGAATGGTTTTAAGGGATGTAAGGTATATATTCTAAAATACTTTTATGCTATCTTCATACACAAGAAATTTCTAATTGCTCAGTAGAGCAATTAGTGCACTGTTGTACCTTAGCTGTAGTTGATCTTTTTTTTATTTGAATAGCCATGCCACTTGTTTGGAATCCTGTTGGGTGAATTTTTTATTTTATCCCAATACTTTAGTAAAATAAATTGTGTTTAATTAATCGTGCTGCTATTTGAAAATTCAAATAAATAGGTTGACTATTCCCCCATAGAACGTCCTTCATTGTTGCATATTAGTTTCTGAATGTCTCCATTTACAGTGCATAGCAATTGTTACACAATTTAATGAACAAATTGGGCGGCCAACTTTGAATGTCTTTTGGTGTAAGCGTTAGAGAAAACCGTTAGTAGGTCTTCTGTTTATGAGTAAAATTTCATTCATTATTCCAGATTTCACAACCCTGGCCACCTTGTGTTACCTCACTGCTTTGCCATTCTTAGTCTTCCACGGCTATTCAGTGTTTATGCTAACTCTTCCCTCCTCCTATCACGCTCACTCACATCATTGTCTTATTTATATACAGATAACATTTTTACCCGACATAACTCCTTACGTCAGAATATTGGTTTCTATCGTTTTGATGAGGTAACTGGGAAATGTAATATACTGGAAATCATCCAGAATAGACAGAAAAAGGAAAATGTTTTTCTATACTGAAGCTTTGTTTATGGCAGAAAATTGGTCCTCTTAGAATACTGTTTTGACACACTCCGACTGACCCATTCTTCTAAATTTAAATTTTCCCACAGGAAACACTTTTCTGAAATGGCAGCTACAGTATATTGTAAAGTTGAAAAAAGTGCCATGATAGTATGTTTGTACAGTAAAACACATTCTGATAACAGAAATCTGTGTCTTCAATTTATTTGAACAAGATGTGCTTATTTCTTTAGGTTCTCTTACAAGGCTGCAGAAGCGTGGAATTGGACTGCTGGGATGGGGATGATGGCATGCCGATTATATATCATGGACACACACTAACAACTAAAATTCCCTTTAAGGTAAAGGACTTGTCATACAGCAATACAGATAACCACAGAAATACATTTTTAAGAAATTCCTCACATAAAGTTTACAGTAAAGATGTTGAACCATAACATCATCTACAGACACTGCCTGTATCAAACTTAGTGAGGCTTATGTAAGATTCAAGTGAAACTGGAACTCCTGAGTAATATTTCTTAACAGCATTTAATCCAGTTATGTGTTCATGATAAACTTGTTAAATGTATATTTACTTAAAGCTAGCATATATGCCTGAGTCTGTCCTAATCTCAGCCACATATAAACCTCTGCCCAACACCTTGAAGACTGGGAGAGTGAGGGTCAGCAGTCAAGGAAAGGGGAGGGCACAATGAGCATAACCTCTTCTAGTTTCCAAAAACTGGCTGGGGGAGGAGAGGGTACTATTTTCCTTATAGTCTTACCTTAAAGTATATCTAAAGCCAGAACTTTTTTTGATAGCGTATGGGATCCTTGAAATCTCGTCAAGTTTTTTTTGTTTCTGCCCCAAATGGGAAGATTAACATTTACTTCCTGTATTGAGGCAAAACATAAAGTGAGAAGAGATGAATTAAAAAGTGAGTGGAATCCTTTCTTACAGTTGTCACTGGAACAAGTGTCCCCAGTGGAAGATTTCACATATATTCCTGTTCCAGTGATAACGTACGTTTTTAGATTTTCCATAATTTTCAGTTGTTGGCAATCGTCACCAGGGCTAATAGAGAGAGTTAGGCTCCCCAGCAGGGTCTTAGACTGCAAGCCTGAGGATGTAAACCTTACATGCTCTATCCACAGCCAAAACAAAGCTTTAGATACTCTTTAAAAAGGTTAATATTATTAAAAATCATTTTGATGTGGGGACAAAGAGGGGAGCTGTGTAAATATTAGATATAAGATTGGACATATACATATGGGACAAATAACGGATACCCTAAAATTATGATTTTTGATTGGAATTTTGCTTTAGAAATTGGACTCGTACCCCAAATCTGATTCAGATGTGTTCTTTTAACAGGATGTAATAGAAGCCATTGATCGCAATGCATTCATCAATTCTGACATGCCAATTGTAATCTCCATAGAGAATCATTGCTCCTTACCCCAGCAGCGCAAGATGGCTGACATTTTTAAGGTGAATTGGTGCTGCATTTGTGATTTTCCTATTTGTTTATTCAGTACATTGTTACACTTTGTATCATTCTATTCTCTTTTAGTCTGTGTTTGGTGAGAAATTGGTGACAAAATTCCTTTTTGAGAGTGATTTCTCTGATGATCCCATGCTTCCTTCTCCTTGGCAACTAAGAAGAAAAGTGCTTCTGAAAAACAAGAAGCTCAAGGCACACCAGACTCCTGTAGACATTTTGAAGCAGAAGGTTAGTTTGTGACACGTAACTTGGTGAGTGTACATGTCCACAAGAACCACAAAACATAAGAGGGCTATAGGGTTCAAGCGGAAAAACAATTGTTGCATTCACAAAAAGATCCTTGGTAAGCACACATCTGTGACTGCAGTAAACGAGAAATTGATAGGAGCTTGACTGCATGTAGCCAGTGGCATATCCATGAGTGTTGAATGTTCATTAAGCATCTAGGGCTCACACTATGTCTTGAAAATTCTGATATGGCCTCTAGAGAGGGGGTGACTCTGGAGTGTTGTAATACTCAGCAAGGGCTGCTGTACCAATTGGGATAGAGGTAGTATTGTGTAGTATTAGCATACCTGTGTATACTAAGCCATTGGGCACCATACACTTTTACTGAATCTTGTGGTAATGAGAAACTTTTACCATACATATGGTATTGTGTTGGTCATACATATTAATATTTTTATCCATTCAACTGTAATGTTTTTATTTCCATTGGTTTCTCTTCCTTACCAATTGTTTGTGATTTAATGTTTTTTTATTTTTTATTGCATTAATAAATGATTGCATTAACACTTGCACATAATTCAATTTGATCAGATATAAAAAAAATTCAGTCCTCATGTGATCACTATTTCTATCCATTCGAGTGAAAATAAATATTGTATCTGATTACAAATGATACTGTCGAGCAGCACAGTGGTGTAGTGGCTTGCGCTTCTGCCTTCTAGCACTGGGGGTCCCTGGTTCAAATCCTGGCCAGGTCACTATCTTCAAGGAGTTTGCATGTTCTCCCTGTGCTTGCGTGGGTTTCCTCCCACACTCCAAAGATATGCTGGAAGGTTAATTGGCTCCTGTCTAAATTGGCCCTTGTATGTAAGCATGTGAGACAGGAACCTTAGATAGTAAGCTCCTTGAGGGCAGGGGAAACACAATATTTAGAGCCCACTCCTGTAGAGCAGACACAACACTGAAGGTTGACTACTGATGGTGTGCGAAGCTCCTCACAACAGGGGGAGGGACCATGTGTAACAACATAAAAACAACCACTTTTTTGAGGAGCGCAACTACCTGTAATCCCTATTGTGAATACATGGGCTGAACAATGCTAGTACAGTGATGTTGGAGCATGTATATGTCAAAATACGAGTGTGGAACACCAACCTATAACTAGCCCTATGGGATAGAAAAGGTATTGACTTACAGTTGGGATGTGGGAAAATGTGCCCAAAAGTCTCTCCCGGCTTCACTTCAGGATCTATTGGTCGGGTCCTTCTAGCTGGCAGGTGAGAGGTAAATGGCTGGAAAGGAGCCAATTGTCAATGTTCGGCTGGTCTAAAACATACAGGTGAAACTCGAATAATTAGAATATCGTGCAAAAGTAATTGCAGTAAGTGCTGCAAAAGGGGCCCAAACCAAGTACTGAGTACATATGCATGCTTGTACTTTTCAGAGGTCCGATATTGTTCTATGTACAATCCTTGTTTTATTGATTGCATGTAATAATCTACTTTTTTGAGGTTGTGGATTTGGGGTTCTTGGGGTTTTCATGAGCTGTAAGCCATAATCATCACAATTATGACAAATCACGGCTTGAATTATCTTGCTTTGCATGTAATGAGTCTATCTCATATATTAGTTTCACCTTTTACGTTGCATTAGTGAAATAAATGAACTTTGCACGATATTCTAATTATTCGAGTTTCACCTGTATATGTGATGGTGAGGCAGCCCACATACTCGGCTGGCCAGGCCGGGCCGCGACGGCTGGGATGGGGAGAGTGTGAGGGAGAGAGCGAGGAGTGCTGCACAAATTGTATGGACACCAATAATAATATTAAAATAAATTGAAACAGGATTTTTTATAATCTGATTGCATAATGTGTATGTGATCTTAACGATCATGTCCTATGGCAG
>NW_017306858.1:362487-374389 GCF_000935625.1 Nanorana parkeri | reverse complement strand
TTATATATATTATATTATATACGTTTTACTGTAATTTTGTAATTCTATATAGTTTTCCTTTAGTATCCTGATGGCAGTGAGAGCTATTGGGACCCTCTCTTTTCATTATTGACTTGGCTTTGAAAGTGCAGGCTCTGTGGCTGGCATCCCTATTTTGCCTCACCAAAACCTAGAACAGGTATTTGCATATCATGTATCCTGATCCCTAATATGCACACGCTTATTCTAGGTCAGTGACTCACCAGGTAATAAAGGATAAATAAGTCTAACAGCACTAGATTTTGCACATTCAAACCCAGTCCCATATTGCTCTCCAGATAACTTAATTTTCCTGCAATTAACTAATGTAGATCCATGGGGAACCTGTGAAAACTGTACAGCCCCCATATTTGTAAGCTCTGTGGAAAGCAAGTTTATTGTTGTAGCTCATTTGAAGGCTTGTGACCTCAATTAATAACATTGTTTTATACCCTTTAAATTGTTGTAGGCCCATCAGCTTGCAAACATGCAAGCACAGGCCACCAATGGAACCCAGGTTTTGAATACCAGCACTACCAATGAAGAAGAGGAGGATGATGAAGATGATTATGACTATGACTATGAATCACTTTCAGATGGTATGAAGCTTTATTTTGTGCCAACTGACTTTAATGGTAACTTTAAACAAATTGCCTCTGCTTCTCTTCTTACTAGTAGAACTAACCAGTTTAGAGATGCCTCATTTAAATAATAAGTTTCTTTATTTAAAGCTGTCACTCTGTATAGATACTATGCAAACATTAAGGACAGCGTGCTTTCACTGGCTAAGAATAATGCTTTCTTTAGCAGGAAAGTCACAGTTGATTTCTAAACGTGTAAGTGGCACCTAAAAAGCAATAATGCAAATACGTTATGTCCTTATATACTAACAAACTAATGACACTGCATGAATCACAGCTTGTACGGTATTTCCATAGAGATCCATTCTACGGTATCTATATGTATGTAACAGATAACAGCTTCTAGCCATCATGTTTTCCTTTATCCTGTTAATTTCTGAATCATAATGACTTGTATTGCCTATTTATTCAACATTTCCTTCTCTGATTGCTTATTTGACTCTTTTCCTGTAGCTGATGTCCTTAATGCTTCCCCTGCGCCTAACAGCCAGGAAGGTAAAAGCCATTTCGATGGATGTTCTAACTGCATGGATTTATAACACTCATCCCCTGTTAATTAAGCTCTCTGTTCACAGAAATACAATTGTTGCCTTGTGTGTATATATTTCCTTGTGTGCTTATATTTCTGGTGTACAATATTATTGTTGTGATATGTAGGCTCTAGCTCCTCTTTTCATTTTTGGTACATATCACAGCTCAAGAAACACTCTATGATAAATGTAACACCAGCGACTGTTGCTTGCTCACGTGATGCATGTCAGGTCTGTATTGCAGAACTGGTTGCTTAGCAGGAGAAAAATTAGCCCGCTATATGTTAGATTTTCAGCTCCATATTGTGAGGAGAATTTGCTGTTGGAAATGAGTGCGCCTCATGAGCTGCTAACAGTGCATGTCTTCAGTTATCTTTACATAATCCAAAACCACTGGTGATGTTATTTTCTCATGTGGATCTCTGGAATTGTTAATATACCTGTGGTGTTACCACAAAGTATGAAAATAGTTGTGCCGAGTTGGTAAACATTATTGCAAGTGATTGATAACATCTGCAGTTTTGTCCCAATCTGATTTGTGTTCTTTTTTTTTGCGTTTGCTCGTTGCATTTGTATGGTGTAAAAGCATGTTACGTTTGCCTGCTGGCTCTATGGCGTTGGCTACTCTCATTGCAATTGCTCTTCCCCCAATGTGCATACGTATGTCTATGGCTTGATTGTGCCCCCAGCTGTCTGTGGCTTGGTGATAATCTTTGTTGTGGCTTTAGTGATAATCATATTCATTGGGGAAGTGTATCAAAATCATTAATGGGTTTTAGGAGGAAACTAAGTATACATTTTAAGTTATTGGAACATTTACTTGAAAGCCATTTTGATGTAATTTTCACATTTACGTTAGTCCCATGCTGTTCCATATTATTCAAAATTGCAAAAGTGCCCTTTGATTTTCATCTGTATATCGGGAAATGTAATTAAGGCCCCATGCTTCCTGACTGCATTGAGAGAGAAAATATTCACAATCATGGTGCGATACTACTAAGCAGAGCAAATATGGCTGCCCCTTTGTACATAAATATACACAAAATACACACAGAAACATTGGAATTGAAATCATATGCACTTATTGCTAAGATTACATTAAGCCTGATCACATTCACAGATATAGCTAACAAAACTGTAAATAGGTGATAGAAGACATAGTTTCCTTTACAAAGGTTTGTGAAGATTGTGTGTCCACGGGAAATCATTGCTGCCGACCAGCACAGTGATATTTTCAGGTCCAGCGTGTCTTTGTGCAGTGGAGAACTCCCGACATTAATCTTACTTTGGACAACATATCTCACATAGGCAAGAAAAAAAATGATCTCTAAGATTTCTTTAACTATGGTACATTATATCCCTTTGACATATACACTTCAGTTGTGCATACAGTACCTAGGATAATAACTGGCCCAAGTAGGCTGTCCTCAGCTTTCAACTCTCAATGATGTCCGCTGTGCTATTGAGTGGCTTTCTTTATCTGTGAATGTGTTAATTCACAGGTGTGTAATTCACACAACCTATTCAGTTTTCCCTTGCATGCTGCATTACCTGTACTGTACTGGATGTCCCTTTTCTGTCAAACTCAATCGTGAAGAGGGATGGACAAATCTGTTGTAGATTGGGCTGTACACAGCTGAAAATAAACAGCGTCAGCCACCAAAGTTTGTTTGTGGACAGTTTTAATATCATAACAGAGGTTGAAATCATTGCTGTATATGCCCAGAATTTAAAATAGTATTAAACTCACAAACTTTTTTTCAATAATGAATCCAGATCAATGAAATGTACATTGCCCAGCAACGTAATTACTTACATTTTTGCTTTAGCACTCAAAGTCATCATGTTTCTGAATAGCTGGTTCCAGCTATCTCAGCTTGGCTTCCCTGAACGTCCTGTCATGTACAACGTTACAAGAAACAATACTTTCTGCAGCAGCTGTTCATCTACTAGCTTAGGGAAAGGAGGAGAAAAGTGTTGTGGCTTGCCTTGCTGTGCCTGTGTGTTTGTGGAGCTTAATTACCCACACAAGCGTGGCTCCATAGGAACGTGCAAGGGAAAGGAGCCACCCTAAAACAGGATACAAGGACCCCAGTGCTCAGGGGATCAGTTGATTCTTCAGGAAACGAAAACAAGAAGTAGCATCCATTACAATTGATGTTATCAGCATTTAAAAATCGCTTAAAAACATTTTGACTTTAATATCACTTTAAAGTGTATTTCCACTTTTTGTAGTGAAATTTCAGAAAACTCCTCTATATGTTTGTTAAGTGTTCCTATTCACACAGCATACCGAACAATAGTTTTTACAATAATATTTCTTACCATTTAGATGTTTTGTTGTACCAGGCAACATTGCTGATTCCAGGTTTTTCTGAGCACCTTCAGTGATCTGTCATAATTGTGTTTCTCTCATTAACTTCATTAACACCAAATCTATAATCCCACCAGCGCCAGATCCATCACGTCTTTAGGAATGCAGGAACAAACAGCTTTCACAAGTAGGCAGCACCTGGACAGTCAGGGTAAATGGAGATCTGATAGATGTACATCTATTAGATCTAGATACAGACCCTGTAAGGAGGGGGTCCTCTTGGAGTATCCTCCAATGTTTTTTTCAGGATGCCCGAAATCTTAAAACCCTCATCATTAAATTGGGTACAGAAGCTGATTTTATAGAACTCGTTGGCATCTTTATTCTTCTTAGGGATTGGGACCAGATGTTTACAAAGTGCTTCATCTATAAGACCCAGATCATATCTTTATCAAGAAACCTCTTTCTTAGGATTTCACCCTGTGTCTGATAGTCAGAATCTAATGTGCAGATTCTCCTCAGTCTTCCAAATTGTCCATCAGGAACATTTTGGATCCATCTGGGGTGGTGGTTACTCTCTGCATGTAAATACGGGTTACCAGCTGATGGATTAAAATGGATCTTGGAAACTCTACGGCCCCCCTCATCTACTCACAGCTCAAAGTTTAGATATCTGAGTTCCATTCCAAAAGCCTGCTTCACTGATGTAATACCAATCATGGACATTACTCCGCCCCGTCCTCTGATTGGTTGAGGGGCGGGCCCTACACTGCCCATCTGCTCCTGCTGCTTTGACTGCCTGCCCACTCCTGCTACTCTGAGAGCGGACCCAGGGCGGGTTACATAGCCGCCTGCCCAGTTCAAATTAGACTGTCTTAGATGGCGGTCATGTGACATCCTAGAGGACACTCCCCTTGATCGGATGATCCAAGTGACCGGTCCCCGATTGGATACTATACGAGATATGACACGCAGGGTAGAAGACTGCTATGTTCTGATGAAGGGGGCATGTCACCCAAAAACGGGTTAAACTAGAAGCTGACATGCAGTTTGAAGGACCTGTGCTCCCGTCTGTATAGTGCAAGCCGTGCTGTTCAGAGGCTTTTGCCTGTGCTGTCAAGACTTTTTATATCAAGGCTCCCTATAGGCTGCTTTTTTTGTGAGTACATTTTTGCCTTTTTTTTTTTTCCTTTTAATTATTAAACACTTCCACACAAGGGAGGAGCACTGTGTTTGTGTTCCCTATCTAACTTCATTAACATTTCAATGCACAAGTCAGGGCTGTACTCTTTTAACTTCTCACTCCACAGAGCCCCTCCTAACATTACAAATAAGTAAAAACAAGTAGAGATTTCAACCCTTAAGAAGCAAAGAAATCCTAACCGAAGTAAAAGCATGTTTAAACTGTAGCAAGCATTTGTAAATATTTTTTTTGCTTATGTTATGTGAATGGGAACATGTAACAAATATAATATAGGTAAAAAACCTGGCACTTGCAAGGGGATCCGTCCATCCAGTACTTATTTGTAAAAAGGCATGACAGCAGCAAACAAACAAATGTTGACATGTTTCAGCCCCCAAACCCGGCCTTAGTCGTAGGCATTGGGGCTGAAACATGTAAACATTTGTTTGTTTGCTGCTGTTATGCCTTTTTACAAATAAAGTACTGGATGGATGGATGCCCTTGCGAGTGACGATTTTTTACCTATTGCTCAGTGAAGGCTCCGGTGGAAGCTTTACCAGGCACCGAGGTTCAAGCAGGGATTGGAGACAAGAGGGTAGAGCTGCTCAGTTGTTTCTAAACTGCTACAAATATAATATAGGTATTTTCCAAATTTGGCAGTGAAAGTGGGAAGCTCCGACCATCGTTTATCTGCCGGTATTGTAGTTTGCTAATATACAAAGGTAAGTGCATTTTTTTTTGTTTGCAGCTTTTATTTGGCTGGTGCTCGAAAATGAAAGTTATAACTGTTTAGAGGTTTTGTTTTTACACCCAGATAACAAATTATAGGTGCTGTGTTTTGATCCATCAAGAGAATTGCTGTTCTTACCTTGTCATTCATATAATTACAGATAATATTCTGGATGATCGCCCTGAAAGTAAACCATGCAGTGACAAACTGCAATTTGAGTATAATGAGGAGGGGCCCAAGCGGATCAAGAAGACTGATGGCAACAGTGTTAACAACAAAGGAAAGGTAGTTATTTTTTTGGATTAAATCATGACAATAAATAACGGTTATATGCTGCATTTTGTTTTTAAAAAAAAGAGTGTTTGTCAAGGAAAAATTAAAAACATTTCCACATGTGTTATCCCTTAAAGACCACGCACGTACAGAAAAATACTTGTTAATCTGCTAAAAATGCACTTTCTTTCTTTTGTTGGCTAACAACATACAACATTTTTGTGGACTATGTTGTGTCAGCTCTGCCCATTGTCATCTGCTAAACTACATAACCACTCCCACTCTCACATCTCCACAACATAAAGATAACCATTCTGTTCCCTACCCCTATATCAGGAGTAGGCAACCTAGGCACACCAGCTGTGGTGAGTTGCAAGGCATTGCAATCCAAGGTGGCCTACCCCCTGTGCTAGATGAAAACTAGGAGGGCTCTTTGAGTTTACACCAGTGAGCAGAGGACACAAGACAACTCTGAATATTCTAACAGGATCAAAGATCCTGTTGTTTCAACGTTTGTTGTTTGGGTTTACATACACTTAAATGTTATCTTGTTGCTAGTTTTCTGCACCTCCTGGATAGAGCAAGTCTGCCAGTTATAACCACATGTAGCCAGAGGTTTTTTTAGCTGTTGAGGCACAGAGTGGGCCAACAGTTATCTGTGTTTTTTTTCCTCCACTTTGAAAGAAAGGAGCCAAGGGAGACTAAATTCTTAGAACACTGATTTGTCATGTGATCACATTAAAACGACAGTGTCGACTAGATGGGGACTGATACATGATGACTATGGCTGTAGTAGCCTAGTTACAGCACTGTTGAATTTAAATAATGTTCCTACATCAGCTGTTAAGCGCTTACTTCACAAGCTCGATAATCAATGGTTGTTACAGGAAAAATACAGTTTGTATACACTTTGCCTCAACCCAGCCTCTTGTACTCAAAGGTTACATTTTTAACCTCATGGCATCATTAATATGAAACTCATCATTTATATTGTTATAAAGGTAAAGAATAGCACTAAAAGAAGCAAATTATATCAAGCTTAGCAAGACAGACCAACTCTTTTAGAACGTCCTTTTACTGCCCCTTTTCATGCAATAAAGAAAACTGATAAGCTTGCAGTTTAATTTGACCATAAAGAAAGGAGCTGAGAGCTGAGTTGTTGAAACTTGCCGAAAAATGATCATCATTATTCCAGTGAGACTGCCTGAATCATCTTTGGAGATGCACTTAAAAGTGAGTCTGTCACCTGACATTTATGTAATACTGCACATATAGGTCTATGATATGGAACTGGACGAAGAGTTTTACCTCCCTCAGAACAAGAAAGAAAGTAGACAAATTGCACCAGAACTATCAGACCTTATCATCTATTGCCAAGCTGTGAAGTTTCCTGGTAAGTAAAATCATCTATCTTGTCATTCTCTGGCAGCCTCCTCAATGTTGACTGGAGAGTGCTCTATACCTGGCTATATGCCAAATCAATAAATACTTGCTCTGAACATCTTCTTTTGAAGTAGAAGAAAGTTTAGATTAGATTCACATTTAGGTAAGGGCACTTTTTATTAGCCTTTTGTATAAATAAACTGCTACATAACAACACCAAAGACAAACAACAAAAGAGCAATTAATGTCCAAAGCAGCTATTCAAGAATAAATACACAATGAGAGCATCCAAATATACAGATCTTGTAGTAACATGGGAAAAACTGTTGGACATAATCTCATCATGTTAATAGTCATGTTTTTTATAACAAAATTGAGCAGTCAATAGTATAAATAATAAACATGTTTAAACAATGTTTATGGCAAGACCAAATGATTACCAGTTTTTACTATGAATACATGGCATTATTGTTTATGCAATTGTATTCCTTACAATAATCGGGGAGCTGATAAAATTTTTATGTTGATTAGTAGGAATGCACCGATACTGGTGCCTAAACTGGGCATTTGGGCGAGTACTTGTACTTGCCCAAATGCTCCGATACTTCCCCCTGATACAGGAACTGCTGGTCAGAGGGAGCTTCCCTCTCACCGGCAGTGCCGCGAGGGTGCATGGAACCGCTTCCCAGCCAATCAGAAAGCAGGGCAGAGGGTCATGACCTGCCTCCCGGCTTCCTGATTGGCTGGGAAGCCAGATTCACACTGCCTGGTGACTCTGCGGGGCAGCCTAGCTTCCTGACCATTCAGGAAGCCGGGCGGCCTGATTGGCCGGGAAGCCGAGCCCACGCTACCTTGGGATGCTGGTATCGGTACTCGGTATTAATCATATATCAGGTGACAGCTTGTAGGGGTGGCAGAAAAGAGGTTTGCACCTTGCCTTTACTAGCCCCCTGCTCCTGCACGCAATAATGTAAGTTGCAGCTATGATAGTGAAAAGGTGGAGCTTAATGCTAGCGTGTGGTGTCAAAAGTGTTTTTTTCCCAACTGGGTGAAAGACTGGGATGTTCTTGGATGAATTACAATGGGTGCATTATAGATATCTTTTTTTTATTTAAGTCATGTAGTAAAAGCATAGAGGTGGGTGAGTAAGAGAGGATGATCAAAGTGTATCTTACGGAATATTTGTAATCCTTGAATTTTTACATCCTTGCAAAGTCAAGTGATTTAAAATGGAGAAAAAAAAACTGATTAAATATATTTTATTTAACATCCATTACACACTTAAATATGTTTAGAATTGAGCCTATGGGAAGATGCACTCCCCTCCCACATATACAATTCTCTGAATATTAATTGATATGTACTTCCAAATCTCAGTTATATTAAAGTGATCACAACATATTTCCCTTGCTCAGTGTATTCTTGTGTCAAGTTAGTATTTTTCTTGGACTGGTGAAGATGTAAACTTCATGGAGAAGATATGGATGGGAGATTAGTGATGTAGTGTTGCACAGGACAGGCTGGTTCAGTTCCATAAAAAATCATCTAAAAAGGCCACGGAAAATGTCATGCCCTCTTGGTCTGCTTGCTTGGTTCATTAGTCTTAATTTTATGGGAACAGGCCTTTCGACGTTAAACCCATGTGGATCTGGCAGAGGAAAGGAAAGAAAAAGCAGGAAGTCAATTTTTGGCAACAATCCTGGTAGAACAAGCCCCGGGGAAACAACAACACTGGCCAAAACATCTGGAAGAGGTAATTGCTGTATATTCCATTCTGCTCTAATATTGGGGAAGTGGCTGTATTCCGTGACGCATTATATGTCTTTTTGATGTTGTATTCCATTACAGCATAGGTCTTTTAAAAGGGCTATCCACCAAAGTGAAATATTCATCTAACATAACCTTTAGGGGCTGGTTTTGTTATATGCCCTGAAACAGTATGTGTGCAGAGACAGCTAAGGGCTGTTGAGGCTGTAATTAACTTAGTAACCAGCTACTTAAGAAAAAAGTGTAAATGGGGAGATTCCACAGAACAATTACTTACAGAACTATATGGGTTTTGCAAGGCACTGGTGTGGGTAAAGGGATGTACCTTCATTCATCTTCTAGAAAATTAATATTTTGCTTGCAGGTACAGCCGACACACGGCAGAGCTGGGAGGAGCCATGTTCACCACCATATAACCCAAGCACTTCACTGAGTGCCATTATCCGGACCCCTAGGTGCTACCACATCTCATCACTGAATGAAAACGCTGCTAAACGTCTATGTAGACGTTATTCACAGAAGTTGATTCAACACACTGCCTACCAACTATTGAGAACATATCCAGCTGCTACACGCATCGACTCTTCAAATCCACATCCTCTCATATTTTGGCTTCATGGAATACAGTTGGTTGCCCTAAACTACCAAACGGATGGTAAGTGAGTTATTGTATGATCAGTTGTAATATTGCATTTATTTCATGTTGAAAGTAAGTATTTTAGGCAGACCAATAAAGACCTACGGGTTTATTTACAAAAAGGTGAAGAGTTTGGAGAAGGCAGGGGAAGTGAACATTCTAGGCCAAAATAGCTGATTTGGAAAAATTCTCCAATTCAGCTCACTTTCCAGATCAGCTATGTTGTCCTAGATTGTTCACTTCTCCTGCCTTCCCCAAACTCTTCACCTTTTTGTGAATAACCCTGCCAGTGTTTTGCGAAAAATTCTTCCAAATAGAAGAGTGAACACACAGAGGATGGAGAGTTGATTTTCTCTTTGACTCTAATGCAACATGTTTTCCCCGTTGTGGCTTCATCAGGTATACTTCCCTAGGAACCAACCAAATTCTCTTTTAAATATCAGGTCATGTAGGCGTTTACTCCTCTTGGTTGAGTGGTTGAGAGCATATGAACCACTTACTGTTGTGTACACAAACTAGTTCAGATCGGGTTTCTGTAGGTCCCATTCATTCTGCAATCTAAATGAGCAAAGGCAGATCTCTGACTAGCTATTGCAGTGTGTGAGAGATCTGCCCAGCTACCACAAACACTAAGCTGTGCAGAATTCTAAGCTTCTATGCACCATATCTTTGACATAGTCTGGGTGGTCAGAGAACTAATAAATATGTCCTGAATTGTAAGTAGTCACACTGGGCAGTTGTAAATGTTCTTTCCATGAACAAAGTATGAGGTCGCACAGGGTTGTTTTACTAGCATTGAAAGAAGATGCCTGTGTACAGTAGAGGCAAGCACATGTGATTTGCCTCTACTGTTAATCCTATGTTTCAATACTTACCTCCAACACTTCAAAATCTTCTTTTTTTTTAAGCTGCTATTTATGATGGAGAAGGGGGCCCTGATATAGAAGGTGACTTTGCTGTAAAGTCTGCTTTAAACCTTTTTGGAAGTCTTTCACCTGCTGGTCTGCACAGTACTTGTTAGCAGTACATGTTAGTTCTTATGGGTTAGTGATTCTACCATTAACATATTCTGGTGACAGGTTTCAGAGGTGTTTGTGTCATCGGAGAAAACTCCATGAACTGCAGAGCACCTGCAAACTTTGTCAAACATATTTCTTGCACCTTTCTGCTTTTTTTTCCCCCCGAATGTAAACCAGTTGTCTGTGGAAAGTTTATTTTTAAACTACGTTTGCTGTAAAATAAAACACACCAAGAATAGCAGTTTTTAGATTTTTTTTATGTTAATTCGCACAGTTTCATCAGGTTTGCTGAAATTCTAGACAGTGATCTTAAAATGACATTTTAGAAAGTGCTAGAGGTGTTGTTAACAATGTAAATGTATGTTTTAATAGAAATGTTGAACCTTCTAAATTAGAATTTCTCACAATTGTTTTTATTGCGTGACTCAATTGAAGTCACAATCTTAATTTGAGGTGGAGTTGCTGCCTTTTCCCAGGGTTTAGTTATTTATGCATGATTTCATGACATGTGCTCAAAGCTCTTGTTACAGAATATAGCTAACCTCTGTATATGTCCACATCTGGCCTAACTGTGCGAACTCTGAATGTTAGCTTTGATCCTCATTCCTGACATTCCCTGAAAACTAAGATTGTTCTCACTGGTTGTTTACAATAAAATGATTTTACTATGATTTTTCCTCGTAATGTAAACATTAGTGCTCTTACTGTTGTATAATTACAGATTAAATAAGAGTGTCCAAATTTCCTTTACAAGTTTGCAGTCCTAAATGTAAACAGTTTAACATGTACCTAATTCCTCTGTGTTTTATGTCAATTATATTACAATACTTGATAACCGATCAGATAACCATATACACCAATTTTTACTGCAGCACCTTGTAAAGTATGACGTGTGATTTTTAAGGTAATGCTGCAGGTAATGCTGCACATCATTTTGGATGATATGTTAGTTTAGATCAATGTCGAACCTTTTTGAACCCGAGTGCCCAAACTGCGACGCAAAATCAATTTATTTATCTCAAAGTGCCAGCGCTGAAAATAAGTTTGGTATTGCAGTTTGGGCGCTTGGGTTTAAGAAACGTTCAACATCACTGCCTAGCGGCCTTGTACGGCTCTCACGGGGGACCTGAACGTCCCGGATCGCCTCTGTAGTCGGGCCGGTCACAATCAGGCAGCGGCGGTGACCTCTAAACAGGCAGATTAGACGGCCGCTTGCGGGGGCCTCACTGGGTCCTAGCGAGGAGGAAGCAGCCGTCTAACCTACCTGTTTATTGGCTGCCGCTGCCTAATTGTGACTGGCCCGGATCGCATACCAAGGCGATCCGGGTCAGTCGGATCTATTTCAATTGGTGGTCCCTGAACGCAGTGGTGTATTCTGGTTTGGGGCTGCCCTAGGCAAGGCAAAAC
>NW_017306858.1:361293-362014 GCF_000935625.1 Nanorana parkeri | reverse complement strand
GGGGGCTGTGCAGGATCTGTGGTGGTCTTTGCAGGCTGCAGAGCCACCCATGGATCCTGCAAAGCCCACCAAAAGGTATTGCACAGCCCACCCGTGACTCTTTGGTGGGCTGTGCATAATCTATGGTGGGCCCTGCCAGCACAGTGCTCCTACCTTACACGGGAAGCCCAGCCTTAACTGCTGCCTCGGCGCCCAATCTTCTCAGCTTCGCCGCTCGACTGGCCCCTTGGCAACGCCTCCTCCATCGTGGTCTCTGCCTTTGCCTTAGTCTTCACAGGCCTCTTCCATCTCCCTCTTTCTCCACGCCCCCTGTCTCATGCCGCTCCGTCCCCGTCTCCTCCCGTCCTCTCATCTCCGCCTCGATCTCACTCTGTTTCTGGCCGTCTCATGCCGCTCAGTCCCCCGGCTCCTCCCGTCCTCTCAAATCTCCGCCCCCATCTCCCTCTGTCTCCACCCCCTGCCGCTCCTTCCCCCTTCCCCCGGCTGCCTTAATGTTTTGTGGCCTGAACCTGGGCTTGCGTGCCAGCAGAAAGGGCCAAGCGTGCCATAGGTTCACCACCACTGGTTTAGATTGTACATGTCAAGGATTCTCAATGAAGTCTTGCTTATCCTTGTGATATAATGCAAGTTTAAAACTAGAGGCGCACCGAAATGATATTTTTAAAACCGAAAGTAGAAAAAATGTGAGGCCGAAACTGAATTTTTTTCTAACCTTTTCAAA
>NW_017306858.1:351476-360863 GCF_000935625.1 Nanorana parkeri | reverse complement strand
ACCTTTTCAAATGTAAAAAATGATTTATATTTATACTTTTTATTTATTTATTTATTTTTATTAAATATTTTTATTTTTTTACTTCACTGTTGGGGGGCTTCGGGGAAATATCAGGAGTCTAAACAGACCCCTGATATTTTTTTTTAAAACAGAAAAAGAGATTGAGGACACAGAGCCCTCAATCTCGTTTTCTGCATCCCCTGTTATAAATGAACAGGATCTGTCACCCGATAATTAACTTGAATGGGTGATAGCTGCCGCTTGTTAATGGAAGATTTGGATTTGCAAGTTCTTATAGCAGGAATTCCAAATGGCAACGAATTGTTAGGTGTGAATGAGGGCTAAATCTCAACAAAAAATAATAATGTTGCTGCAACTGTGGCCTGTTCTTGTTTCTGCCACTATATGCTTAAGGGTACAGGAGAGCATGTGACCTCCTCCCATGATGCAGTGCTTCGGCCTAGTGGCCAATCATTGGACCTGTCACATGGTACTGTCATCATTGCCCAACACTGGGTATTTTATGGTGGCTGTGACCCTGGAAGGAAGGTGTGTAGCACTGTAAGGTGGTAGGGGCCCTATCACTTTGCCCTACATGGGCACCCTTTAAATTAGTGATGCACAGATACCAGTGCAGATACTTGGCATTTTCACGAGAACTACCAGGGTTGCAGCGGTTGCAGCTGTGACTGGGCTCTGGTGCTCCACCACTATCCTGAAATCATTAGTCTGTATTGTTTCAGAAAAACTGTCACTTGACAATAAAAAAAGTAAAAATAATTGGTATCTGTGAGTACTTGGACAGGTATCGGTACTTGTACTTGGTCTGGAAAAAATGGTATCAGTGCATTCCTCATATATATGTATAGAAAACAAATCATGCATTAAAACAGGGATGCACAAATCCCAGGAGCCCCGTAGCCAAGTGACAGCTGCCTCCTAACTTTTGAGTTTTTCTCTAGTCTACTCTTGGAGCTGGAAAAGTATCTGTACTTGTACCTGCACCAAGTATGGTACCTGGTATCTGAACATCCCTAGTTTAAATTTAAGGGTTAAATATGCTAACTGCATATTTAATTCTTCTTTTTTCCCCATAAAGGATAACTGTACATAACAAACTATGCAGGGCTGCAGTAGACATCCATTATCCTGTCAAACTATAAATAAACAATTATATATTTTTTTTTTTAAAAGACAGTATAAAAATTGAGCACTTGCAGATGTACCAAATTATGTAACTAAGTGTAAATATTGCTGTCATTACAAAGTAGTTATATTTATAAACTGAAGCTAGCCTGCAGGAAAAAGTATTTTGTTGATCCATATAGATCAATATACTTGATGAAATGGAAGATGCTGTCCATAGCATCTTCTAACGCTCAACTCTCATACTTTTGAACTACACTACTGTAGAAGATAAAATTATGCATCTGATTTGTTGATAAAATGGAACTCCACCTAGTTGTATTTCTTTTTTTTTGCTTGGGATAGGAATATATCCTCTGCAAGGTGCTCAGTGCTGTCTGTGTCACCATTAAGGAAATTTGAGTGAAGGGAAGTCTCACCAGTGGGGGCCCAGACACCTGTAAAAACCTGACAGAGGTTTCTGACACTTCTGGTTGTTTTGTGCTAAAGTTACCGTACTTTACTTTTTCTTTACACCAGTTTTATTCAAACATTTTAGAATCTCCAAAGCATTTGTTGCATAGATATCTATATGGAATCAGGTGGGATATTGTATTAACACTCCAAGTGTGATTCAGAACTATCAGAATTGTAATTGCTTTTGGGCACGTTTTACCAGCCATGCTACTAAATAAATATATAAACAAATACAATATTTTGCATTATGTAGGTAGGATTTATTAGACTGATATTACATTCAGTGGTTTTGTATGCAATTCTGCCATTTATATGCCATTCTGCAATTTATACCAACATAATAATCATGATTTGTAAACAAGTGCATCTCTCTTTCTTTTTCAGATCTCCCTTTGCATTTGAATGCTGCCATGTTTGAATCAAATGGTCATTGTGGATATGTGCTAAAGCCACCTGTACTATGGGACAAGGGCTGTCCAATGTATCAGTTATTCTCCCCCCTGGACCGAGATTTAGAAAGCATGGAACCAGCAATATATTCCTTATCTGTAAGAAAAATAACATATTTCTTGGAGCATCCAGGTGGCAGTCACCACCGCTTCCTTCTCTTTTCCTTTTTTTTTTCTCTCTCTCTTCTCTAACTCCCACTCCTGCTACTCCTTTCTGCTCAACCTCCTCTACACATTTCTCCCCTTTCTCTTTTCCCCTTTTTTGGGAAAGTTTACTGTTGCAAACTTAGTTTTGTTGCCCCTGTAGTCCTAACATACCAGTTCTACAGTAAACCGTTTGATACCAGTTCTACAGTAAATCCCTTTCCCTCTCTCCCTTCCCTTTCCCTCTTATTCTTTTATGGCGTTGTTTATTGCCTACGGTCTAGGCGACACACTGATTTTACTAATTGTTACAACTTGTGTATTTTATACTTGGAAACATTTCCTAAAACATATTGAAATGGAAAAATAACATTCTTTTAAGTTATATACAGTATGTGAAAAGTATACACTGTCAGTGTTCCAAGTGCTGAAATTGTTGTCATGCTTCTGTAGTAGAACACACCTGTAACTAAAAAATGTATTCCAAACTCTTCACACACAGTTTAGGCTACTCTAATCAGTACTATTAATCTGTGAAATGATCCCACTTATTGCTTAGAAGAGTAATATATATGGGCAGGAAATACTGTTCGGTTTTACAATGCATGAATCCGTAGAGCCCCACTCTAGAGAAAACGTATTCTTTTAGTTTTGAATGGAGTGGATAACGGTTAGAACCATTGTCATATTTATTGCTGTTTTTTTTGCTCTTGCTGTGTGGTCACTTGAGTGGTGTTCTTTAAAAATATGTTCTTTGCAATTCTATTCTTAATCACCACTAAATGAGGTGACGGTATCCCAAACTAGTTCATTGGCTCTCAGTTAAAGCTTTCTAAGGTCTCAAAATCCATATTTATATCAACTGTCTTGCTTAGGGAGGGACCAGGATCACATAGAAACAAAACCAAATTTTCTGGACAGAGATACGGTTTCACTGACCTCTCAGCCTAAGACTTAATTTCTATCAGTCAATGGATCCTTTCATAAAGTAGATGACATTTCTTTAGGAAAATCAATCAAAGTGAATAAGAATGAATTGCATGGTTACTATGAAATATGTGTCTATGGCAAAGCTTTACAAATCATTGTGAAGAGACTTACTGTCTGGGTTGTGTAAATTACCTTCATTGTGCTTTAAATCTAAAAGTGTACTTGTCTTTTAGATTGTCTCAGGACAGAATGTCTGTCCAAGCAACAGTACAGGAAGTCCTTGTATCGAGATTGATGTGCTTGGTATGCCTGTGGACAGCTGTCATTTCCGAACTAAACCCATCCATCGCAATACTTTAAACCCTATGTGGAATGAGCAGTTTATGTTCCGCGTTTACTTTGAAGATCTTGTGTTTTTGCGGTTTGCCGTAGTTGAGAATAACAGCTCGGCTGTAACTGCCCAGAGAATTATTCCTCTTAAAGTCTTAAAGAGAGGTAATTTCTTGTTATGATCATTTGTTTTGCATGCAACACAGCTTTGCTTCCAAGGAACTGACAGCATTTGAATTATCAATAATTTTACATAATAGATTATGAGCATGGTCTTTGTTGGCGATCTTTTATACATCTGTTACAGGCCTAAAATTTTGTGCAATATGTTTTGCTTCCAAACAAGAAAAAGCAGATACAGAGAAATAGCTTTGTACCCAACATACTTGTCCGTTGGTTGTGCTTGTGCATTGAGTACTCCTTTTAACCTAAACATTCACAAATAATGAGTGAAAAGACATTTTTAAAGTATTTTTAAAAAAAAAAACCATTGTCACATTTACTGAAGGATTTGCTGGGGTTGTTTTTTTATAATGATGATAGACATAAAAGACCTATCTCCATCTAATCCAGCCTACCAAAATACATAAAGCAAATCTAAAATCAGAAATGAATGGGGGGTTTTTTGTTCTTTTTTAATCAGATAATATTTATTACGTTTTTCTTTTAAACAGACAATATAAAAGAAAAATATATAACAACAAATATAACATAAATACAGAAACAACCAAAACCAATAACACCAAAAAAGAAAAAAAAAACGGAAACCCCACATCCACCATATGCACATATCGATAAAACAATATCCAGGAACTAACTCATTTTGGTCAAATCACCTAGGCATCTTATAAACATTTACAATGCTGATGTAAGTCAAAAAGAAGCATAGAGACTTGGACCTGGATTAGTCAAATTATATCTTGAGCTCACATATACGACCCTCATATGTCTGAATAATAATAATAACATGAAAAAATTCTAGAATGCCCTGAATGTGTACGATAGTGTAGCCATCTGGACCAACGTAAAAAAAATAATCTTCACCAATCCCTCTATATTGATAGGTAATGTGTTCAAACATAAATTTTATCTAACTCAGAGGGATGAATGGTGGATATCCATTTCCTTGCCACCAGTCTCCTAGCGGTAATTAAGGCTCTGTGTATAGCCAATTTACAATAGCCAAGGGATATAAAAAATTTCAAGTATGCAGACTCTAGGTGTGTTATCTAACAATATACCGAAGACAGAATGCATACCCTTAAGCACTGCACCCCAATATTGGACCAATGTAGGACATCTCCACAATAAATGTATCAGGGATCCTTGGCGAAAATCACATTTTGGTCAAGAAGGGTCAGTCCCGACCCCTGTTTTGAACAGGAACTTAGGGGTACGATAGGTCCTGTGCAAAATATATAGTTGGGTAAGTCTATGAGACGTAGAAATTAATGTTTACTTGATTTGACTGGACTTCAGAAATAGCCCATATCCACTATTAAAGTAATTACTGTTGTAAATGTTTTTTTTTCTGTCTTCATTAAAGGATACAGACACTTACAGCTTCATAATCTACACAATGAGACTTTGGAAATCTCCACTTTATTTATTAACAGCAGGAGAATGGAAGAAATTCCTACTGGCAGTGCTTTGCCTGCCTCTTTGGTAAGTGATCCTAAATATTTAAACAGGATAACTGAAATACATAATTGTTTAACAAAATATCTTTTGTCTTTTTTTTTGCTATAATATAAATATTGAAGCTGATCCCTGTTTTAAATACGTAATATAAATACACAGCAGGGAAGAGATCACTTGAATCTGAGTTTTTAAATCTGTTTTCTGGTTAAGCAAATAATATCTCTCTATACCCAATCCCATCCTCAATCCCTTTTTTCTGTGAGCCTTTTAGTGTTTGTTATATTGTACAGAGCTGGGTAAAAAAAATTGTTGGCAAACAGTGGCTGCAGTTAATCAGCTGCAATCACTGTTCAATCACATTTGTAGGTGCTGGTTGTCAGAATACAGTAGCAGGCAGGGGAAGATTCCTCCATCCATGCCATTTACCCTGGATGGTGGAATCTGTAGATTCCTCTCTTTTAGCTTGCTGGGCTAGAGAGAGAAGCCTAACAGTATATGGCCAGTTTAAGGCACCTACACTGCTGCCTGTTCCTTAGCTGGCTCCAGCTTAATGACAATATTCTGTATCTGGAGAGATCCCACAGCAGTGCAACATCTTGATTATGCAGTAGCCCAAAACTAGGAACAGGGTATGGATTTCAGGTCCTGCCCAACCTTTCTCTAATCCAGACACCACTATCAAATATAACAAATGTTTCCAGCCACAAAGGAAAATGTACATCTCTGGATCCTGACCTTATAGGATAAAATTGTTGAGTGAATGTGTCTCTGATCTGCAATTTCTCCACTTACGTTCTCACACTACATTTCTGCTGTTCTAACCTTACGGTGGCCATACACTAGCAGTTTTTTGGCCTAATGAGAAAAATTGCTTGATTCCCCAATTCATGCTAAACATGCCCAGCAGGGCTCTTGTATTCTGACAGCTGATGCCTGTAGCTTTCAGAATAACCGAACAGTGACTGCAGCTTATTGGCTTCAGTCACTGTTTAGCTGTAAAATTTTGGCCCGGCTCCATGGAGTGGTGCCGACATGGCCACCCACAGTTTGAATTCCATCCTGCTGACTTGGGCAAAATTCAATCTGTATGGTCAGCTCCTTTTTTTTTTTGTCTGTCCCATAGGGGACATTTCCATTTATTTTCTGGCCCAAAGATGCAACAAGGAAGTGAAATTAAATCTCTACAAAGTGAGGAAAATTCCATCTTAGACGGTGGTCACTGGAGCATGTGTTCCCATTGAAAGATTTTCCTTCTATTCCTGTTACAGCAACACCAGGATTTCTCACCAAGGATTTCCACTCCTGCTTGAGAAATAGGATCGTGTACAGGGGTGTACATTTAGAGTCCATCAGTGTCTTATTGTTCATTGCTTAAGCCCTGATGAAGGGGAATTCCTGACCCCCAAAATGCATTGGCTGTGTTCTTGTTAACATTTGTGAATTCAATAAAGGTTTTTTTGACTCTTGAAATGATTACCTGATACTTTTTTTTCAGTCTTCATTCACATGGATTTTTAATTCTGAGCATCTTCTAACTCTGGTGACCTACCCGCCCACCCTTCCATGGAACTGAGCCAGCAGGTCCAAATATTGCTCCTATTCGCCAAGAGAAAGTTTGTTGGGCAATGACTCACCCCCACTCACACTTGGAAGCAATAAAAACGTCACTACCCAATCCTCCACTTACAAAAAAAAGTTTTGGTTACACATATACTTGTAAGAACCATCTTTATTTTCTGATAGCGATCAATCAGACTGTACCCTAAACTGAAAATGACAGGAGCTGAAAGCCTGAATCTGATTGCTTGTTCTCCAGAAATAAAGGCAGTTCCCATTTAGGACACTTTGTATCTTCAGTCACTTCCTTCTCTTGCACTTCATGTAAATAGAGTTCCCATACCCCTGGATGGTAAGGTTATTTGGGAGAGGCAATCTGTTCTTGTGTCTTGTTGTCTGAAATTTTCATGTAGATTACAATATACTTAATTTAGTGTTAGTCTACGTAGGCATCAAAAAGAAGTGCTGGTAGCATATTCCTAACAGCAGCTGAGCGTTCCTCAGATACCTAGACGTAAAGAATGTGTTGAGCTATTCCACAGGCACTCAGCAAAGCATTTACTTTGCCGCATAGTGTGAGGAATGGTGTCTGCTGCATCTGACAGGCATTGACACTTCACAACCTGTTCCTGTCAATTGCTTACCCCAGTGGGCCCCCGCCAGAAGAACATAAAGCGATATAAAATTTTCAAAGAAGCATACAAAACTAAAGATTCAATCATTTATTAGTACCATATGCCAGTGACATTACAAAGTACAGTTATTCAGAGCTATATATATTCTACAGAACAGCATGCTCTAATTTGGCTTTGTTTTGAATCCTGACTGTTATACGCAGACATTTTACTTTTCTACTGATCTATGTTACGTTACTAGCTCTGGTGCAGAGGTCTACTGTCATGATACAGCATGGTGTATATACCGTATAAAGCATGAAAACACAAGAATTTTTGTTATCCATACCAACAAAATTCCAGCTCCTGATTTTCTATAACAGATTATACAATGAAAGACCTGTTTAGTTGCTATGTACAACATAGATGTTTTTCTTTCCTTCTGTATAAATCAAACCAATTTTGTTTTCCTTGTGTTTTGAAGTTGTGGTCTCTACGAGAATATCGCAATGGATTTTGTGAACTCCATTGCCATTACTCATGGCTCCGAAGACTGTAGCGAGAATGTGGAAATGTGTTTAGTTGGTTAGCTGCTTGTAAACAGAAAAAATCCATCTGTCACAAGGAATAATATTCTCTGCTATGACCATTGTTTACTTTACAAATGAGGCCATACTTTGAAGTGGTCATGGATAAACTGATATGTGAATTCATTTTCCGGGGAGGGCAGCAAAATATACAAAGTATGTGATGCCATACTTATAGCCACACAGGTTAGGGAATATTTGAAAAAGTCCGGCTCTTCTTTTGATTAAGAAACAAATAAACCTTCTGGTTAAAAAGTCAATCCAGCCAAAACAGATATTTCAGATTGTTGTAGATACTGGAGAAGATAAACCAGATGGCAATTTCTAATATCTTAAAGGACTCTGTTGGTATGATATGTTCATATTACATAACTACTAGCATTCCTTATTGGAATTTGGACTGAAAATAAACCACATTCCCTGAAGGGTCAAACCACACGTAAGTTAAGGCCATGTTCCATTCAGTTTAATGGCAGGACAGTCCTGAGTAATGTAGGACTAATACACTAGAGCGAGCATGTACATATTGAAAAAAAAGTATAGAATTCTAGATGTAAACCTGGCACATCATACACACACCATTCTAAGGTCTCAAGCATGGCAATAATTACATGGCAACAAGACGAAAGGCAGCCACACTTTTATAGCAAATGATACTTATGAAAACACATAATGTTTTCACATACACGACAACAAAATCATTTGACACTGATATTGGATGAACTATTATAAATTAACATTGGCAGTGTCAAACTGATATGGAACTCTTTTGCTGTGGACCACTTTTTTTACACCTACAGTATATTTTCTGAAAGCAGAGGGCATAATGAATTAAAAGATGGTAGTGTGGCAATTTTTTAAGTTGCACAATATTTGCGCAAATATTGATTTCCGTAAAAAAAAAAACGAGATCATTAAACTTAGTCATATTGCACACAAACACAATAAAATCTCATTTTTTTGGTAAAATTTTTTTTTAATATATTAAGCCTTACAATTGGTTGTGTCCGCAAAAGGGCAAAAAACTACGATGACTAAAACTGTACATAGGTGATGCTTTTAAAAAATCTTTACAGCTTGTTAGTTTAGAGTTAATCATAAATGATTGCCCTAGAATTATTCCTCTGGCATGTGTGTAGACACTCCATATGTGTTATGAAATTGCAGCTTACATACGCGCATTTTATGTGCTCATATTTATATGTACAGTATGTGCCTGCATGGGGGGGTCCTTTAAATTTTTTGTAATTACATTTTATCATTTTTAAACTAACTTTTTTTTATTCTGCATAACTTTATTACTTTCACAAACAAGAGCCCTATGTGATATTTTGCAGGTGACAGGTACTCTTTATGGAGACCTCTGATGTTTTCTTTCTAAGCAGATCAGGGACAGAGAATCTCCAATCTGATTCTTACCTAGCCACTATTGGCCAAGGTTTGACAGCTGTGAACCCGGAAGTACTCTGAGCTGAGTATGTTCCCTGATATCCCCCCCCCCCCCCCTCTTCTCCCCTTCTCTTCACGTTTTTT
>NW_017306858.1:326971-351462 GCF_000935625.1 Nanorana parkeri | reverse complement strand
CTCTTGCACCCCCCCCCCCCCCTTCTCTGCCATACTTATGATGTTTCTGTGATCCCAGACTCCCAGGAGAAGCAGATAAGCAGCCATTTCTGCACCATGTGGAAGTGATTAAGTAGCTTTACAATGAGATCCACGAGCCCACAGGTGAATTTTTCAACAAGCTAGTGAACTTGTTTTAACCTTTTTATTGCCATGATGTGTGTTCGTTATAGGCAATATTAATTCTTCAGTGGATGTAAATAGACTAGCAAAATGCTGGACCTGCCACTGTGTACCCAGTGTGACGCATCTACCAGTTCACAGCAGTTATTTATAGAAAATAAAATAAAACCTTGCCATAGAGACGCTCTGTTATGCTTTGTTGTCAGTAGCACCAGTGTGCCGCCTGTATTTCTTACTACAGAGAGATCAGCATAAAATGTAATTTACTGCCGGTTGAGGGCAGTAGGTATTACCAGAGGTGTCGATAGCCATATTTTATTGGATGAGTGTACCTGATATCCATGCAGTACAAGCCAATTTACAAAACCTGGAGCTAAAAATGGAGCAGCTATCCACTGCAGAATGTCTGTTTTAGTTTTTCAGATGGAGCAGTCTGCTTATTTTCTTGCAAATGTTTTACTTTTCTGTCATTTTTTTTCCATATTGTCCTTGATATTAATAGAACGTCCCAGGTTTTGACTAAAATATATTCGCACGTTCAGACCCAGATTTTCGGCTGACAGTCCAGTCTTTAAACACTTTCACAATGAGCCCCTCTTGAACATTTAACGAATTCTGCTGTTTTGCTGATACTCGCTCCATGGCTCCGAGCGCCAACAATCATCCCACGTTCAAAGGCTGTTAAATTGCGTTGTTTACCCATATCTTCAGAAAAAAATCACTTCTACTGTCGCAGTAAACAACCTGCTTCCCTATTTATAATGGTCTGGCCCTCTAGCAACTTCAGCGCGAAATTATAGCTAATTATGGCTAATTTGCCTACAAATGTCAGGTGGTCATAATAAACTGGCCACTCAGTGTATATAATTCCAAAACAGCCCTGGTCTGTTGAGGCATGCAGGCAACTAGCCTTCTGAAGGCATGCTGTGGTATCTGGCATCAAGCTGTCAGGAAAAGATCCTTTTAAGTCCTGTAAGAGGCCTCCATGGATCGGACTTGTTTTTCCAGCACATCCCACAGATCCTCCATTGGATTGTGATATAGAGAATTTGTAGGCCAAGTCACTTTGAACTTGTTGTTTCTTAAACAATTCCTAATCTATTTCTGCAGTGTGGTGGGGTTCATTTTCCTGCTATATAAGGCCACTGCCATCAGGGAATACTGTTCCCATGAAAGGGATGTATTTAGTTAGCAACAATGCTTAGGTAGGTGGTGCATTACAGTCCAAGATTGGATTTGCTACTTGGCAGGGGAGTATGACTCACAAGACAGGCTGAATGTAATTGTAAGTCCCTTTGCAAGTATGAGTATGCGTTTTAATTGCGTATTTAGCTGTTTGCTTGGCTATCTAATAATATTAACAGAGTATTATTATTCATATTCCTTTATTTCTTTTAAGTTTTTTAGTTCAGAAGAAAGAAGAGCAACATCAGTGTTTAAAGTCACTGTGCATGGTATTCCTGGACCAGAGCCTTTCACTGTGTTTAGTATTAACATTGGAACAACCGCAAAACATCTACTCGACAATGTAAGTTCACTTTGTTGCCTATACAAGTAACATGTACTTGGTTCATATATACAACTGATAACAACTCAATCCAAAACAGATTTCTTATTACTCAATGGAGTTGGGGCAGCTTTAGGCGTTTACTAGTTTACAACAAGAAAGAGGAGTGGTGTACATGCTAACTGCATATATTTTATTCATTTTATTTATTTATGGAGTCCAAAAAATGTAATTCAAGAAGACAGATGACATTAAATTCATATTACAATTACTTACACAATTTCAGGACAAAGAATTGATATTGGTTGATCTGTGGAAGGGAATAGATTAATGACTTGTGCTTATTTTCCTGCTTCTTGTCTTCAGTTAGTTCTCTACTGGGCCTTTACTTGACCCCAAAGTGGATTTTTCCTCCCACTCCAAAACAGCCAAGTTTTTTATGTCATTGGTTAAGTAAATTCTACAAAAATTACCCTTACCCTCAAGTAGTTTGTTGTTAGAAATATATGGAGATTTTTATTAGGAATATATGGAGAATCCATTTGTTCCTGAAAACAGTAACATGGCTCAGAAACCATGTTTGGCCAATTGCAGTCTGTCAGAGATGGAGGAAAGTGTTCTGAACTAGTTCCAGATAGCATTAAACACCCAGCAGGGTGCCCGTGCTCCCCAGAATGGTGAATTGTATTTTGGTCAGAGTTGCTCTTATGGTATAGGAAAAACATAATACACTTACAAAATGCAATCATTTTCTATATAGTAGAATATAGTTGTGCTTATGAGGTCTGCTAAATTTTAAGGTAGAGTTGAGTTGGTGGTGGCCAAGGTTAGGAGATTAATTTGCAGTGTCAAAATACTTTTTACCAAATGAGAATAATGAATGGGCCCTTGTACAAGGTAAGGCATTCTAAAGTCACTTAACAGCTCTTCATGATTTACTTTAGAGTTCTGTGTATTTGAGGGTTACTGGAATCTGATTTTAGGCTTAAAAGTAAGTAGTGATTGAAAACATCTGCTAGACGGACCAGAGCTATGCATTTACTGCTAGTGGGATTCACCTCTGTCCTCTAATGTAGATGAAAGGGATGTATGGACTGTTTACACATGTTAAAATAAAATGGATTCAGTAACAATAGAGTAACCTCTTTTATACGGCTAATTTCTTCTGCAGTAGTCAGCCAGTCAATTTGTTCTATTATTTTGATATCTTTCTTTACCTTATATGGCAGTGCATCACATTGCACACTGTATGTGACCTACGTCCCTCCCCTTTATCATGTTACACTTGTGGAAGGAACTTCACATTATGTTTATTTTATTTCTTGTAAAGATTTGCTGAATATAAGTGCACATATGAGCAATTTAATAATCATGTAATAAGTATAAGGATAATTAAAATAAGCAGTAGAATAATGAAAGTAATAAAAATGACATTTATGCAACAAGCAAGAAAATAAACAGTCATAAAAAGATTATATTACACTGTAATTGTCATTTGCGTAGATGAGTATAATGAGCAAACAGTTGACTGAGATGATACAGATAATTCAGATCGTTTTCAGTCAGTGAGTTTCTTCATTTATAAATGAACTGCTTTTGAGCTTTTTTCTGTGTTTGATAACACCCATATGCTTTTAGCAGATTGTCCTATAGTTGTGGTAAAATAGGAGGATAAAAATAACACTCTGCAGATCAATAAAGACACACACATAACAATCAGAGGAAAACAGAAAATACATTTTAAGGCTGCACAAAATACAAAAGGTTTACAAAAAATATTTACAAGCACAAATTGTTAAGGAGACATCATGTTATATGGAGTAATAGAGATATTTACACATCATGCTGCCCTGGGCACACCTGAATAATGACTTCTTTTGTACAAGCTCTATCCCTTGTGTCGTGTGATTCTTGTAATATAAACTACTGCTGAAATGCAAAATTAAAGGCAGTCAGTGGTCTGCTTTACAAATACAAACGAGAACAGATGGAAACAGAGAAAAGATGATTTCATGTTTCCTGGACCTTCTGACTCCTCTCCTACACACCCCTTGCACCTATAGTTTTCTTGCTGAACTGAGCCACAAATGAGGCTTGGTGATGCCTTCTCTAACCATGTTGCTGTATACACTGACCAACATGTACTATTATTTTTATACAGCCCTCCTGGAAAGCACACACCTGGCTTCACGTGTTTACTACAGACGTTTTGCTTTTAAATTTTTTTTTTTTCCTGCAGATTTTGTCATCCATAAAAAGACATGAAGCAAGCACTGACTATTTCTTGATGGAAGAAAAATGTTTTATATCAAAGGACAAACATGAATGTAAAAAACCTCCATTCCAAAGAGCGATTGGCCCAGAAGAAGACATCCTGCAAATTCTAAACAGCTGGTTCCCAGAAGAAGGCTATGTGGGAAGGATCATTCTTAAAACTCAGGAAGAAGTATGTTCAGTTCAAGAAAAGAAACAATAACTTGTTTCCTACCACTAAACATTTGGCGGATATAAACAAAACATAATATAATTCAGTTATGCATTCATTGAGAGAAATCTTAAAAATGTGTGTTTCATACAACTAGTAGAAGTCCGCAATTTGGCTTGAGATCTGCCGCCTGTAATTCCCTTTGTGGCAGGGAGAGGTAGGGATCACTGTCAGCAGCCTGAGATAATTGAGGTCCTACTGCTTTGCTCAATGGTGTTGCAGGAGGGGTGAGCACAGGGATATCCTCATCCATGTGCTGCAGCTCCCTCACTATTTAGTCACATGCTGGTATTGCTCCTGGACCAGGCTGTGTTGTATAACTCCACTGTAGTCTGCAAAGAGGTTTAAGGTCTGGATGTGCTGTCTGGCAGTAGTACCAGGATCACGAAACAGGCTGTACAATATTATAAATGTTTTGTAAGGTAAAATAGTTCACATGCATCTATTCTGGTGGGAATTTAACTGCTTGCATGGTGTCATAATCATATGTCATTCCTCTTTAGCATCATCATCATGATCATAATGAAGTAAAGGCAAGTGCACTGCCTTTTGCTGCCAGACAAATTGCAGCTGTCATATTTCTAGTGCAGGTTAAAAAAATGAAAGCCGATATCTTATTGGTTGCTCTGCCCAACAGACACTCATCCTTCTACCTGGCTTTAAGAATCTCTAAGATTTGTATCATGGGGTGTTCAGGTAACTCTTGCATCAGTTGGGGTCAAAATGCATGAATCTAAAAAAATAAATTAATTAGAGCAGTTAGCCATTGAAAATAAAGACCAGGCTTTCTGGAACGATGTGCTTAACACTGATCGTTCAAAGACGAGTTGTTTGGTCACAGTAACAGTAAACATGTTTGCCATATGCCAAAAGCAGTTTTTCGGGAGGAGAACCAACAACAAACAACTGTGAAGCATAGGGGTGGAAATGTTATATTTTGCTGTTGCTTTACTGCTCCTGGGCCAGGGCAGATTGCAGTCATTAAGCCAAGTATACATTCTGCATAACATTAGTGTGCTTGATGAGAATGAGAAGCCATCTGTCTAAAAGTTGAAGTTGAACCATCCAAGTATATCATCTTCATCTGTGGGCGCTGTTTGAATGAAGATCTGACACAGTTTTTGCCTGTTTATAGATGTTGAAAAAGACAACAAATTCCACAGGGTGCACTTTAAGTGTATTTCCACTTTTGCAGTTGAAATTGAGAAAATATTTCTTACCTCTCAGATGTGCCCATGTAGCAGGCCTTTGCAAGCTTTTCTCTCAATTTCAGTAACCGCAAACTCTTGACTGTCGGAATAGAAAGACTAGTGACAGACTGAGCTTCCCCCATTAATATATAAAGCTTCTAGATCATTAACCCTTTGTTAGGGCAGATGTTGTTCATATGTAGTTTACAACTGATAATAAGATCTGACAGCACAGTACAGACAGGGTTCATTATGTTACCATTCATCATCTCCCAACTCCCTGACATTCCAAAAGAAAATTCAGTAGAGAGAAGAATTATTTTTTCAGATTTTAGCATATTTTGTGCAAGCACAACTTTTCTTAACCCTTGCAGTGGGGTTACCCCTGCACTGCAAGGGTTAAGTGCTCATTATGGTCTAGGTGCAAAAATGAGGTTATACTCACCCGAACCTCAGAGATGGCTGGCTGTTAGAGAGCTCCCTCCAGCCTCTCTCCACCCCCGCTGCAGTGATGGCATGGCCCTTGGAGTCCTTGCATCCTATAAACAGTGTACAGGACATGATGACTCATAGGACCTCAGACTGCTGCAGTGGAGTGAGAGAGGCTTGAAGGACCAGTCTAAGAGCAAGCTGAGATGCACCTAGACGAAAACTACCACTTAACCCTTGCAGTGCGGAGATAGCCCAACATCAAAGTTAAGCAAAGTTCTGCCCGTAGTTCTTGTTAAAGTTCTGCTATGTGAGTGAGAAACATGTAACAAATATCAAATATGTGTTATTACAATTTGGCTGCAAAAGTGACCTGCACCTGACCACTATCGGCTGTCTGTAGGTAGCTGAGGGTTGCACATACTGTACATTTTTGTTTATTTTTGTATTATATTTTATTGCTGGAAGCTAGCAGTAGTGTTGATGTGTTATTATCTTCTTGTACTCTCGCTTTAGAATCTGAATGAGAGAAATGTAACTGTGGAGGAGAAGGAAGAGAAGGAGCTGCCTCTCAATACAGATGATGAGAGTTTTTTTGTCCAGGTACATGATGTCTCTCCTGAACAGCCACGCACTGTTATACGAGCTTTGCGATTCAGCACAGCACAGGACGTTATTCAGCAGGTAATTGGAATGTCTCTTGCAGTTTCAAGAAACTCCTCAACACAAACACAGATATTTTTTTTTTCCATTTTCATTTGGTTTTGCTCACAAATAATTCAGAAGATAGACTTTTATGAGAATAAATTGTATAGGCATAAAGATGCATGTTTTGCTGGATGGAAATATTTGATGAATAAGGAAGTGTTTTAATGTCAGATTCTCTTTAAAGTAGTATTAAAGGCTCTATTTTTTTTTTTTTTTAACATATATCTAGCAAGCAGTAGATATATGCAAAAACATTTAAAAAAAGAAAAAAGCAAATAACTTACCTGTGTCTGTGCCGCTCGCTCCCAGCTGTAGAATCCAGCTTTGTGAATGGCCGTGCAGGAGAAATTGTGTGCGGGTGCATGCGCAGTCGATATCACCAGAGGGGAGAGGAGAGACAGTGTAAGTGAATGCACGCAGGACAGACTCCGTGGGACACAACAAAACATAGGAGTCTGCGCTGGATCAGAGAACGGCACAAACGCTGGAGGGACTGTTAGAAAAGAGTGGAAGGAAGAAGATGTTCGCATCAAGAGGCATCACATAAGGTAAGCACTTAAAGTAGCACTGGGGGGGAACTGCCTTTAATGTCACTTTCATCCCTGTCCTGTCGTGTCTTTGATGATTTTTCTGAAGAGACATTTCTTCTCACTGTATTTACAGGAAGTGGTAATACCGTAGCTTTCTCATTCATTACTGAGCAGCTCCATTAATAGACTGCATGGACAAATGTCAAATTGTAATCAATGGTATTTATAGAGTTTTATAAACATAAAGTATCTCTCGGTGTATGTAATTTATTAACATCTGCCTGCCAGGAAGAGTTAAAACTCAAGATTGCAGGTTCCTGAATGCAGAGATTTGTTAGTGCTTTGCATAGAATGTAGTGGTAGATGTCTACCTGGGGTGTCCTTGTCACAAGCAACAAGTGTCTGGCAGATATCCATATGGCATATACCGTACATATGTCTAAATGACCAAGCTGATATCAATAAAATTATTTGGGTTCTCAAAAAAAAGATGAGCATGGTGTACCTCCAGTTTTGAGGAAAGATCAACTGATCTGAAGTTATTCTTCCTTTAGTAAATTTGGTGCAAACGTGTTCATTTTAAAGTAACTGAAAATGAGAAAGGGGCACTGTTTGGGTATAGAGGGAAAGAGGTTTGACCTTTTATATAGGAAAAAGCGTCTTTACAGTAAGATCACTGCTTTATAAGAGGTTTTTTATGTGGCTTTCCTTTGGAAGAACGGTGGGCTTGGAGTTGCATTGATGCAGAATTTTAATTGATTCATTTTTTTTTCTCTATTGGTTAAACTTGATAGACAGGTGTACTTTTCTTCAAACTAAATATGTAACTGTGACTGACTGAATATGTAAAACTAAGAATTTGTTGTCTGTCTGTGTGCCCTAGGCCCTCAGCAAAGCCAAATACTCATACAGCATTCTGAACAATCCAAACCCGAGTGACTATGTACTGCTTGAGGAAGTGACAAAAGAGACATCCAACAAGAAGTCATCAACCCCCAAAACATCGCAGAGGGTCCTCTCAGACCATGAGTGTGTTTACCAGGCACAGAGCAAGTGGAAGGGAGCCGGGAAATTCATTCTGAAATTAAAGGAGCAGGTTCAGGTATAGTAATCAGCTGCCGGGATTGTGCATGACACTTTGTGGAAGTATGCATAGAAGAGACATCCTCTCCAAAGGCTTTAACTGAAGCTTGCTGGAATTTTAACACCTCCTTACATTTCACAGAGGATGTCTGTATCATTTCCGGTAGGTCATCTTTTACAGGATTATGTGTCTGCTCTGCAGTCTAGTACATTTCACATGCAACCTGCCAGGCACCTGCTCTGCCTTGTCATAACCTTGTGTGTGTTCTTTGAAGATAGTATTACCGTGTCAAGTGTAACTCAATGAAGGTTAAATTGTAAACTGTTCTCCCCACGAGACCAAAATAACATCGTTGCTTCACAATATGGCTGCCTTATTTATCCTTTCCAATTTCTTCCTTATGCCCAGCCCCAGATAGACAGATCCATATTTCCTACTGAAGATATCAAACCTTTTTTGGAAACTAAGAGTAAAATATCTTTTTAGAGATACATGTTAAAAGTCACTTACCAACTAGAGCTTAACAACAGGAATTATGATGCCCAAGTGTTTACATACAGATATTTATTTGCAGGCAGCACGAGATGACAAGAAAAAAGGCATTTCGATTGCAAGTGAACTGAAGAAACTTGCAAAGTCAAGCCGGCAGTCTCGGAACTTCACACTGTCACCTCACATCATGTCACCAGAAGGTACCCAGAATAGAGATGAAAAACCTGCATGCAGTTTGCCCTTCAATGACTTCAGTGAATAGCAACTATATATGTGTGCATCATAATCCTTGCAGGTATGGGTGTTTTATCTGTTCCTTTTCTCAATCCTCTCCCGTTTGAATTTGTTGCATGATAAATTGTATAGATAAGCTGCTAACTATGGCGTCCGTTCACTAAAAGGTAACACATAGAGCAATTTGACCCCCTGTGTGTGCTTTTTGTTTGGGGAAATGTTTCTATTGAAAATCATATTTCCAATACACAAAAGGTTTAGTGCATGGGGCAGCTTTGTTTACCACGCACACTTTCTGTTCTCATTTTAGTATTGATTTTTCAGTAGAAGCATTTAAAAGTCAGTTCACAAAAATGATCAGACACGTTTTCACCAAAATATTGATTGATTTTAATTGTGTGGTTCTGTGAGATTTGTATGAGGTGAGCAGAACATTGAGGCTGAAGGTGTGGAGGTAAAATGTTTTGTAAGAAAAGAAATGACTAATGAGAATTAAGCAAGAAAGAGTTAAATAACCGTTAACTATTTGCAAGTTTAGCTGCTTTCACACAAGCAATATTTAGGTACACAAACTGAACCTACTGATTGTTAAAGTAGCAAGCATGGTTACATTATCGTTATCAGATTACATTTAGTGAATTGACGCCTGTCTGCAATAAACTATTTCATCCACTTTAAGAAACTTGTACTGAGAGAAATATGGAGGCTGCTAATGCTGCCAGCTCCTAAAGAAAATATTGTTTCTCAGGCTGTTCTGCTGAGCCAGTGGCTTTAATTCTTACTGATTCACTCATGTAGGACAAATTAATGCAGATTAGGTGTTCTGGCTGCCCTGCTCTTCTGTGTACAGAGCCAGCCTGGTAACGAGCATGCTCAGAAGGGCGGCTGAAATGTTTGCCAGTATAGGTTTATTTTACAGTAAACTTGTATTATTGTCAAATTATATTAAAGGAGAACTATGGGGTCAGGGCTTTTCCCCATAGTTCTCCTTAGGGTAACGGGAGGACACAAACTAGCGTCCTCCCGCCACCCTAAGCTCAGTATACCGCGAGCTACAGCTTGCGGTTTACTGAGACGCCGCAGCTGAAGCGGATCCCGACAATTATGTCGGGACCCGCCCAGCTGCGTGAGTGACAGCTGGCTCTACCTATCTAGAGGCAGAGCCAGCTGTACCCGCCCCCTCCCCCGTCCCTTCCGCCAGTCAGCGCTGGAGGTTTGGGGGGGGGAGGGGGGAATCCAGCCCCTCCCCTGTCACGGCAGAGAGCCGTGACAGGATTGAGAGGTGAGCGAACGCCAGTATGTGTTCGCTCACTTCCCGATCTACTAAGCCGACCTGTGACAGTCTCATTGTCACAGGTCGGCTAGAACTATGAGGTGAGTGAAAATCACTCACCTCATAGTTCTCCTTTAAGATGAATACAGCACTGCATAATAGGCACGCAACAGAGTATCCAGTGCCAATATTTATTTTCTTTAAGGTAGATTCCAACTTTAAAAAATATAATAAATGCACACATATTCATCAAGGAAATGTTTATTTTGCATTGGAGCCAGTAAAACATCAAGAATTGGTGGATTGCAGGTGCAGTGCTCTGGGTCCTGCAGATTATCCCTATCTCTGTTAATAGCAGCAACAGAGACAAGAGGGAGAAAGTGTCAATGAACTACAAGTGCACTTGTATTCCAATGAGATCTACAAGTCTCTCTGCCGCGGTGGCAGATGGTAATTGTAGTTTCTCCATTCACAGATCCTCTGCACAGATCTGTGAATGGATCACGTGGCTGTGTTGGCTAAGCCACGCCATTTTTCAAAAAACATCAGCAGCAAGACATGAACAAAACCTCTCAATTCAGGAAAGTGAGCAGGAATATGGGTGTAACATGAAACATAATGTAAAAGGTCAATATAGACTTTAATGTTGGTAATTCGACTTGGACAGTCAATGGGTCACTCTGACCCTGAGCACTGCATTATGGAATGAGGGTGGGGATGTCTGTCATTCCCCATACCCACATAGTTTAGGTATTGGGAGTGGCTCTAGCAGGTGATTTTTTTGGGTTACAAAATAAACTTTGAACCTGCACCTTATGGTGTATTATGCTGCACTGTGCTCATCTTAATATTTTCACTAATAATGCAGGTCTACTTTAAAGGACTGTTATACCTCCTAAAAATTCATTATAAGCATCACGTGAAAGCATTTCCAATAACATTCAGAAACAGAACAGAAATTGGGACATTTAATATTTATGTACATTTGCAGGGCAGTCTGTTGCAGCAGTATGGTGGATCATAAGTGCAAAAGGATCAGTTCTGTTGGGGTTGCCTGCTAGTGATTCACTAACAGCTCTGGGGAGGCTTGTAATGTCCCTCCCTTTTAACCTGATGCTGACAGCCTGGACCGCAGTGTATTTGCTCCCCAGAGTCTTCCTAAGTGCTGCCTGTAGCAGCGCCCTCCTCTGTCTCATCAAAGGAGAACATTTCCACAAATATGTTGGACTTTAGGAAAAAAATCACTGCCATGATTGTCAACTCAGTAAACAGGTGCTGCAAGCAATTGCATACACCTCCTCCAGAGGATATCTCTGATATTCCTGCAGTTGCTTCTGCACATGCAGCTAAGAATGCGCAAAAAAATCCCACTTAGGGACAGGGGCCTATTGAATGTGGTTATCCCTATGCTTTTAAAGGCTAGGTAATCAACTTCCCTCAAAGTCTATAATTGAAGTTGTAAAACGTACTTAGCTTGGTACAAGGCAAGGAATTTTCCATAACAGGAAGCACTTTGTGGGATAGATCTTGTTTGGTTTTTTTTCCCAGACTGGCCCAGAGCAATGCTTGCCCTTGGGTGCCACCCAGGGTCGAATCTCAGCCTTACTGGTTCTTTATCAGAGACCCTTACCTCTCAATCCTTAGTGAAGGCTTCCATGCAAGGTGTTGCTCACATTGGTCCCCTTGTACTTTCCCCAGTGTCTCTATAGAATCTTACCCTTGTTCTGTTGGTCCTTCAAAGACCGCCTTTTAAACCTATTAGGGATATTCATCTGTCTATTCTTACTTGCAAAGATGTCTTTCTTGATGAGTTTCTAAGTTGGCGGGCTTCACCTATAAATAACCCTTTCCTATTCTACACAAAGACAAGGTTGTTTTGTGGCTCTGGTCCTCTTTTCTTAACTCTGAGATTGTTCTGCCATTTCTATCTCTCAGCTAGAGCTCCCTTTTGACGGTCCAACTCTCTGTTGTTCCTGAGGATCCCTGTAGTGGACATACTTCTTTTTGATCCACTATTCCTAGGTTGATTCAAAAGCTCATTGTTTCAGGCTTATAACTTCAGGGGCAAGGTTCCGCCTTCTCTGGTCGAAGCGCACTCTACAAGGTCAGTTATTGCTTTGTAGGCCTTTCAGCATCAGACATCTGTTCAGAATTTTGGTCTGCTTGTTCACATGTTTAAGTTTCATCAGGTGGATGTTTAGGCCTCTGCTGATGCCGTCTCTATTCGTAAGGTTCATCAGGTAGTGCTGTAGACTCCCTTCAGCCACCCGTGGTAACACCTTTTTTGCTGTGTTGCCCACCCCTCAGTTAGACTGCGTTTAGTCTTACTGTTCCAGAATACTTTTCCTGTGTCTTGCGTGTAAAATCCTTATTTTAGAACATGGTGCATTTGACATTGTATGAGTACATTCAGGTACCCTCAGATTTCACTTCTGACACACTTATATTTTAGTTTAGGGTCACTAAAGGTCAACCCCAGATTTTAGTTTTAGAGTAAGAAAGGGTTACTGTTAATGTTTTCCTACAGATTTTGTATTATATCTCTAATGGTTGGGGAAATTCCCATCACTTATTTTCCCGGTAATAACCCATCCTACCCTGACACGCAATGTGTTGCTGGTACAGAACACAGTATAAACTAGACAGAGGTTCTTCTCCAGATGTATTTATTGCTGTTTGTGTCTCCCTGGGAGAAATTCTTCCTCACACACTTTCCCAATTTCAGAAGTGCTAGAGTTCAAAGGCAACCTAACTGAAAACACAGACAAAACCCAGTTCAACTCTATTTAAAAATGTCATAATAAACTTTAAATTTCTCTACATCAACCTAGCTGTGACTAAGGTATAGTAGACGCATGGGCTTTTAACAAGGTGTTAAAAGCCCATGCTGCATAGTCGCATGCTTTTGCGATGTTTTGCACGTGCTTTTTAATCTAGTTCTGTTACAAAGTCTGAGATAACTGTACTTTTGTATCTGTATCTATACTCAAATGAAAATAAGGAAATATAAGAATCAATGTGCCTAGCTTAATGGAAATGAAAAAAATGCAGCTTGTGTCTGTGCAAAGGGTTGGATTCATCTGACTGCAGTTAGTCTTAGGCTGATCATACATGGGGCAGGCTTTCAGAAGAATTAATGATGACAGAGTAGATATTTACTGTAACTGGTGTGTGAAAATGGAATTATATTTTTTTTAGTAGTAAAATGAAATTCCTTATAATACTCAAGCAATTTAAAGAATTATTGGGAGAGTAAAATATACTCTTCCCAATAGCTTGAGCCGGCGTGCGACACTGTATGTGTCACACGCCGGTCTATAGCTCAAGAACTGAGTGATCACAAACCCCTAATTGCTCAGCTCACGGCTTCTGTCAGTCACTGCTCCCCGCACGGATTCCCCCTGTTCCTCCAGCTCTTAGGGGACAGGGCGGGTACAGCTGGCTTTGGTTCTAGAGAGGCAGAGGCAGCTGTCAATCAGGCAGCAGGGTGGATTGGCAGGATCGTTCCCGGCTGCACTGCATGGTCAACATATAGTGGGACTGTAGACTGCTAGATGCAGAGTTTGGGTCACAGTAGGTATATTTAAAAAAAAAAGGGTTTGACATAGTTCTTTTAAGCACAAGATGTACTGTATGTGTACACTTAAGCAGCCAATTGCAAAGTGACATATTTAACTATACATTTTCCTGTAAATAAGTGCTATGCCGGCTATAAGAATGAGAATTAAATACCCAGAGGTGCCCGCAGATACCTTCAGAAACAACCTAGAGAGCTAAAATCATGGCAGCGCGTTTTCACATTCCTAGACATTTTATGGTTCAAACTTGGCTTAGCTGTGTTCCCATCCCCCTCCTGTACATCACTACAAAGCAGCCCATCACAACAATGGGCGACTGGGGAGGTGCGAAGCCAAATAAAGAATGAACCAGGAATCTGTTAAAGCTCCCACGGGACTCCACGTACTTCCATTTATTGCTATGTCACACATTTGTTTACAGCAAAATTGCTGCTTACATTTTTCACTGCCCTCTACTACTTAATCACCAGCCAAACATGCATTATTTATTATGTGCCCATCAATAGAGAACAAATGCTACACAGTAAATGCATACATCATTCTTGAAGTTGGGCAAACTAGAAAGACATATCACAGGGCCCCAAATGGTACATATATCTCTGTATACCTTTCATTCTTAGTAAGTGATCTAGCCAACAGTAGCCATTTGGAAGTATAACTTTCAGCGCCTCCTCTTCTGAAGCCTGTCATTCATGGGTAGAAACCATTGAATAAAACATGTATTCACAAACCATGGTAGTGGCAAAGCTCCCCAGACAAGTATATCGCCAATGATCATGGAAAGTTAGAATTGATGTGTAGTTGTAATCTGTATGGAGATGAACAGACATAAGCCTCAGTCAGATTACCCCGAATCATGGACTTGTAAAGGTGCATGTCAGGTAGAAAAAAAATCAAATCAAATCAAAGGGTCAGATCATTTGACTGGGACTGCCTTAAATCTTTCAGCCTGCTGTTTTCTATGTTATAAAAAAGAGAACTCTGGCTTAAACTGTTTTTGGACCAAGTAGGGCAGGGTTAGAACAACTGTGTGTATTTATTGCTCACTGTGTCCCCAAGATCTGCCAAGAGGAAGTAAGGGGGCACAGGCAGTAATAAAACAGCAGAGTTTTTATCATAAACAGACGTCTGTCTGGAGTTTTGTTTTCATAAAAATAAAAAAATAAATAGATCCGATTTTTCGATATTCTGTATGTTTATTGTGTATGTCCATATAATTTGCAGGCGACTGTTCGTGCTATGGAGTGCAGAGCAGGAAAGAAGATCTTGATTCAACAGATAACAGAGACGTATACAGATACTCATCCTGCTGTAGAAAGCCAATTGCAGCATGGTACTATAAGCTACTTAAAAACTGGAAACTGCCAAAATGACGCAAGTGCCAGTTCCTCTGGATTTCACATGAAGTTACTGCCAGGAATGGGGATCACAATGGATTTCCTTTGGCATGATCTGTATAGCAGCGGATTTCGGTGAGCCTGGTTAATGCTGAAGGGTACAGTGGTAGTCTTCTGGCTGAAATATTTTTGAAGGCGAGAAGAATGGAAGGTTTGCAAACTGCAAAATTATTCCACATGTCTCCTGCAATGTCATGTACGGGCGCTGCTTAGGATGTTTTTTTTTTTACTTGTTCCGCTGTAATGAACCCCAGTGATGTCTTGTTACTGGTGGCAATGGTGATATATTTCAGAGGTCTTACATGTACACACTGCAGGAGCTTCACTAGTTTTCATTTTTTCCTTTATGAAGATATAACATGGCACAGTCTGTGACATTAGATACTGAAGTTATAAATAGATTACAAGTGCTTGTGAACAGAATATGTGACTTCAGTATGTTAATTAGCTGGCTCTTCATGAGTTCCTTTGTGGAATGTGTCTTTATATTTATTGATGTAATGTCACACGTCACTTCCAGACCACTGACACGCAACGTGCTTTTATGACGGCTGTTTGTCCTGAAGTGTTAGAAAGATTTCATTTGTTTTATTTTGTCACCACAGCATTGAGTTGTTACCTTGTTATGTTACTCTTTTCTTTTGATACCTAGCACCTTATGAGTTTAGTACATAAAAGCATTGAACACTTTTTTTTTTCTTCTATTGTAAAAGATGCACCATGTATGTGTATATTTCATTTGTTTACAGAGGTAGTTAATTTAAAACCCTACGTGCATTGTATTGATTTTTACACACTTGAAGGACTGTGTATATGTGAAGGGCCTATGTCTGGCATTGTTCTGAGCAGTGACTGTATGTGCATGTACCACTGTCCTTAAACCTTGTGTGTTCCTGCCATGGACTACATCTACCTTCGTTGGATGCAGAACAAGTTTTTACAAGTTATGTGATTTGTCTAGAATAGATCTGTAAGTTAATCTTGTGCAGAAGTTAGTTCTGTAACACGGCAACAATGTATTTGAGAAAAATACACGCGGTAGACAACAGGCTGTTTATGTTTCATACACTTGTTAATATCTCAGCAGAATACTCAGCCTCTAATCACTGCTTTCTAAGCCCACTGATTACCAGAGCGGAACCTTCCTGCATTATGAATCTTAATCATTTAATTCTATTGTATACTTTTATTTAAGCTGCAGTCCCGGAGGAGGGAATGTGTATATTTTGTTTTTCTGTGCTTGTCAAAGGGAATTTGTGATTGAGCAGCTATCACAATGGCTTTCATTTCCACATTTATCAATCGTATTTTCAGTGCACTACCAAGCCACTGTAGCTGTAAGGGGGGTTCACCTTCTAAAGTCCTCCTGTGAAGATGGATGGAGGACAGTCTCAGTTAGGTGAGGTTGGCACACGTTTGGAGATTTCAGCTGATCTTGTATAACAATACTGTAATGAGAGTCAGGATACATGTGAAGTAATTGCTACAATCATGCTACCTTTGGAGGTGAAGGTCTATATGAAGACTGTGTTGTATAGTTTTATTTTAGAAACCGTTGTTACTTTAATTTACTAATACGATGCTAGTATACATTTTAGCTGTCAGCAGATTTTATAACTATTTATATTTATTTTGTACTGAACATAAAACAAGGCACGTGTTTGCCTATGATTAACCTAAACACGTTCATGTAAGTGTTATACAGAATTTCGAATGACAAACTACTCACCATGCTGAGTGGTTACATACTATTAGGTATCCGGCCATCAATTTGTTTATTATGGCTTAGCACACTTCCAGAGAGCATGGAAAAGCTGGCACTTAGCCCTACAGGTCACCACAATGACATTTGACAGACCAGGCCTATCGAATGGCGAGCCGTGTTTGATCCTGGGGAGGTTTTTATATTCAGGTTGTTTTTGTTTAATTATGCCTAATTTTTACTTTGATTGTAGAGTTGTCTTAAAATTTCCAAACAAGGTTACTGACCAACAGCATCATATAATTATGTTTTCAGTGATGCCGAGAGCTTGTTGTGTAGATTTCATCTGCATGGAATGAACAGGAGTTATCGGCAGTCCGATAAACAGTAGTGCTCTTTATTTTGCTGGATTTTTGTCATAGGATAAACGTGGGAGGAGAGGATTTAGTGGCCTCATGTGGCATATTCCTGAGCAGCAGTCAGGCGTGGGGTTTTTTCGGGTTTTCATTGTTTGTAACTGTAGTCCAGTTTTAAAATCATTTTTATGCATTTTTTTCATCTGAGTGTCAAAGTAACCCGGCTGGGATGATTGTGCTTTGTACATGGTCTGCTCTCCAGGATGAGACCTTCATTCAGCTTGTGCATTGTCTGCTGTATTTATAAACCAATCAGTAGCTTTCACCCAATTTATAAAATAGGGAATGACGCTCAATTGTGATCATTTCTTTCCCCAACTCCTTCATTAAATAATTGGTTAAAGGAGGGTCAGATTTCACCCCAAACCTACTAGGATTTGGTTGCTGAAATGAGCGCAATTTGGATTGTTTTTTACTGCTTTAAAACTAAGCCCATTAGGTGTGCTGTGCTATCAGTTATTGCCATTTGTAATGTTATAAAATGTAACAAAGACTTTAGCCAAATATACAAATCTTAAAGGAAACTTGTACTGAGAGGGGGGTTTGGAAGCTGCTAAGGCAGAGCTCCTGAAAATACAACATGCCTGGCTTTCCCAGATCATTGACCCCACAGTACGGTCTGACATTTTAGCAGAGGTCAGCACTAGCAGCTTACATTGTCACATTACTGGTTCCTGAATAGTATCTTCCATAGTGGTGAACATTCAGAGTCTGTCTATAAAGCTGGGAATGGGACTTGCACAGACATTCTCTGGGGGAGAAACATCCAGGTCCCTTTAAATGGGAGTGATCGATGGTCCACCAGAAGATGTTTGTGACTGTCATAGACCCATTTGAGTCAGTTGGATGTTGTTTGAGCCCGTCCCTTCACATGGGTCTGTGGGGCAGTGAGGGTGGAGAACACCAATGTAATCTTATAGCATGGAAGCTGCAAAAGTAATTATGATTTTAAACATACCCTGATGCCAAAACAAATGGCTTTCGAGGTGTTTTGGTACAGGAGTCCCCTAAATGTCATCCCTCCACATTACACCTTTAGGAGTACTGGACCATTTGCGGTCTATTTGTAAACAAATTTGCATAACCATTTGCTGAGTGAAATGACAGGTACCTTCGTTCTGTGCAGATATTGTGAGAATGGGACACCAGCAGTGTTCTTGGTGAGTTTTCTCTTTTGAATGAACTGAGTCTATTTTCTTTTCTGAAGTAAAAATACAACTGTAATATCTGCAGTATTTTTACCTTGAGGTGTTATTGTGGCACGCATCTCCAAATGAAAGTGGTAGAAGCATCAGCACGACATCCATATACCCCCGCCCCCCATGTCTGATGGACTGTGAGCAATATAAAAGTAACAATAGCACACACAGCACTCTCTGCTTTACTGGTTAAGAATATCAGGAGATGAAGTCACTTTTATGTATCCACTACATACAATCTGGGGAATTCAGTAAAGTCTTTAGGTACCCATACATCTTACAGTTATCTGCAGATTTTCTGTGGTCAGCTGGAAAAAGTGCAACAGATTGTGGATGGAGTAATCTCCACCTGGGCCACAGTTAAGTGTAGATGGAGGAATCTGTTCCACCTTTTCCATCTGACCATAGAAAATCTGCAGATAATTGTAAGGTGTATGGCCAGCTTTTGGCAGTATGGGCCTGATCCTGTATCAAATACCGTATTTTGCGGTCCATAAGACGCACCGGACCATAGGACGCAGGGAGGTCCGGCGCGCCTTTATGGAGCACTCGACAGACCGTAGCTTCTGTCACAGCTTCTATGACAGAAGCTGCAGTTAGTGACCGCTGAGACAGGTGGCGCTGTGATTACAGCGCCGCGGTCTCAGTGATCACACAGAGCAGACGAAGAACGTCCGTTCTTCGTCTACTCTATGGTGATCTCGATCGTCGCCGCTTGGTTTTAATACGAGTGATCTCATTAGATCACTCGTATTAAACGAGTAGTGGCTCCTACTGCTGAACTTGATCGCCGCTGCTCGGCTTTAATACGAGTGATCTCATTAGCCCACTCGTATTAAACGAGCAGTGGCTCCTACTACTTGCCCGGCGCCCGAAACTGCATGCCTCGGGCATCGGGATTCGCTCCATAAGACGCAGGCACTTTTTCCCCCTCCTTTTGTGCGTCTTATGGAGCGAAAAATACGGTAAGTCCTGTCATCAGTTTGGTAGCTTGACGGTCACATACAACAGATTCAGTAAGTTATTTTATAAAGTGTTGCTATGGCTACACTAAATGAAAAAAATAATTACTTCCTAGTTTTGTTAGCAAAGAACTGGAAGTAATTAAGACCATCTCTAAGCTGCAGTAGAGAGAGATGGGCAAAGTACCCGTCTCTCTGTTCACTGGTGGCATACCTGCCCTGCACTGTGACTAGAGTGGACCAGGTGGTAAGCTGCACTGAGGGCAGTGTGTCCAGTATGAGCACTCTGCCCTCAGTGCACCTCTGCAACACAAATGTTGGTGCTTGCACCAACTCCATGTGCCCGTTTCCCATTCCAACAGGTACATGGATCTGGGGCATTCTAAAGAGTTTCTATGACACTCTATGAATTCCTTCCAATGTATCCGGGAATAACTGAATGCTACAAATGTGAACAGTGTTTGTAAGAAGCCAGTTTATATAGAAGTATGTATTCACATCTGATGGTGAAAGGTATACCAGAGGATTTAGTCTTAAATTGCACCTGGTCCCCCTCACCAGCACAGATCATGGGATGGTGATAAAGAACATATACGCATGTTTTGCTGATGCTTGTATTTGGGGATAAGTGCTGCAATACTTGAAGGATCGCTGACAGTTGTATTACACACAAGCAAGACAAGGAAAATGACCTAAAACAACGGACTGAATACATTCAACCAAACAGCCTAAATGTGCGCACACAGAACAAATATCGATGCCATGTTTTTATAAATAGATTCCCCCAAGTGACTTTCTTTCCCTGGTAATTGAATGTCTTTGAGTCACTGATATCACTCTACTCAGCTGGGTCTTTTCCACAATAGCACTGCTTATACAGCTATTTCAATGATTGTGTCTGGTGCATGGCTTGACGTGATTGGACTTTATCTTGACTTTCTGTGTCCGTTAGAAATGTGTTGGTTTTGTAAATTGACTGTTTGATCTGGACTACTTTTATGTATACAGACTTGAAACACATTTGTATTTGTATATGTTGAAAATAAAGATGTTTGCTTCATCAACACAAAGAAATGCTCGGTTTGGAATTAATGGCTCTGTAGTAAAGTTACCAGTCAGTAAAATATACAGATTATTTATTGTAATTGCTGTGTATGTACAATGGAAGAACGGCACCATCCAAAACTGTCTTACAATGTTAAATAAAAGGGCCACCAAACCTTTGCTATAAAGCAGGAGATTCTCCTTCCGGGTACAAGATTAAGTCTCCTCTTGCTAAATGAGTGCGCACCCTGACCATGATCTCATTAGTGGAGGAAGTCAATGGGAGGTCCAGCTCAGCAGCATGTGTTCCCAATAGGTGGATTAGCGTCTTCGCTAGGAATGTCCCTTCCGCTTCCCATTCTGATCAGATTTATGTGCTCTGCCCTTTTACTACGGATGCAAAATTCGGCTGTACGGAAGATGCTTTGCTGAGATGCTTCTCAATGAGCTCCTGTAAGTCCTCTTTAAGCTCATGGGTTCTACTTTTACCCTGCAACATAAAACCACAGAAGATTAAAAGTCTGTTTTATTGGGAAAACGAATTTCTACATGTTCAGACTATATAGCTAGAGCACACAGGTTTCCATTTTGTGAAAGGCTCATTAAACAATCCAAGGTGGTCTTCAGTGCATCCACTAACTGACCTGACCTGACCCACCCTCTCCCTCCCCATGTATACTTACCTTGATCTGATGGCTGCAGTCTCTGAGCGGCTCTGTTTGCATTCTGGTTATACTTGTGCATTACAGCCCCCTAGACTTCTACATGGCTGTCTTCCACCATCTCATACCTGAGGACACAGCCCTACAGAGGTCTATGGGGCTGTAATGTGCAGGCGATAAAGGGAAAAGTGTTCTCCATCTGCCAAAATCCCAACATGCAGCAGTAAAACTTCACACAAGCAAAAGTGTCCAGGAGAAAAGATCAAATGTGGTTAAGTGATCTCACAATTGGGTGTCAAATGTATACTTCATCTTTCATTGTCTCCGGCACTGCTGCCTGGGTGTTGGAAGCTTTGCCTTAATAATACTGTATTAAGTTCCAGTAAATAAAAGCCATAACTACCCCTTCCATCAGGCCTTGACATTTATTAGGAAGAATTGGCTTTGGATTGTGTACCTTATTCACTCCACCACTCATTCCCAATTAACTAGTTGTAGCAGCCACAAGAATGGATCACAAGACTAGCTGCACAGAATCACAAATCCATTGACAGGTAATATAGTTCAAGTATAAAGCTGGCCATACATCTATAGATTATCTGCAGACTTTCTGCGGTCAGAAGGTAAAACCGCAACAGATTCCTCCATCTACACTAAACTGTGTGGATGGAGGAATCTCCCGCTGGGCCAAAGCTTCAGTATCTTCCTAGTTGGCCCCGCTGGCCTGCATTAAATCAGATTGTTCAGGTATTTTGAGAGCCAGCGGGGCCAACTAGGAAGATACTGAAGCTTTGGCCCAGCGGGAGATTCCTCCATCCACACAGTTTAGTGTAGATGGAGGAATCTGTCACACTTTTTCCATCTGACCATAGAAAATCTGCAGATAATCTCTAGGTGTACGGCCAGCTTTAGGCTTGAGCTGTCTGCCTGATACTCTGCTTTAAATATAATTGGGATGTTAAATTAGCTCCAAATGACAATTGTTCTCCCATAAAATGGGCCAATGCACACTTCAATCAAATGTACCTTTTGCAGATTAATTGCACTCAGTTTGGCATGTCAGGGAGAACCTACTACAGCAGCTGCATGGTTACTGTCCAACTGTTGCCTTTTATCCCTGATCCAAAAAAAAGTCAGAAATAACTATTCCCATAGAAACCAGATTTAAGAGTTTGGGAACATCCGATTGTTTGTAGTTACACAGTTTTGAACTGTGCTCAATACGGTCCTGGGTGTGAAAGATGGCTGGTATGTGCTGACAATACAGAGTTCACACACTGAGGAATAAAATGCAGCGTGCGTCTGTCTGTCTGTCTGGCTGCTCTGAGGAAAACAATAAACCGTTCTCTAGACAGTGATGAAGATTGTCCAATGTGGTCACCACTAGGCCATAGTCCATCACTGTGCCACATGTGCTGCAAATTATGTATATTACCACGAAAATAAACGTTTATCAAATACCTTGAACTTTATCTTGGGGACGGAATCCGGAACTGGAGGATTGAAGGTCATTCCATTTATACTGTAATCATGAAATAAATCTGTGGCAGACCTACAAAAGATGAATACATAGAAAGGTGTAAATGTTGTGGAAGAACGACACACAAGATGCAGCACTTCTATCTTCTCCACATGACATTGGGAGAATAGGAACAATCTGTAGTACTTTAACCACTTCTATACCAGAACCCCTCACCCACATAACGCCAGAACATTTTTGGGCGTTTTCACACCCTATAAGGTTCAGCTTTTTGTATTCAGTCCAAAACCAGCCCCTGTATACTTCCAAAGCATCAGTTCACGTATATGAAATATTATATTATTGTAGCAGAGCCGGATCGGTTCCGCATGCTACTTCAATATTTTGTCATTTTAAAGGCCAGTAAAAGGATCTTCTTCTTCTGTCAGGCTTCCTGCATAACCCCTGTGGAGTCCTGGCATTATCCAACACTAATTCAAGTTATATTGTGAATTTGGCAGGTCAGACTCCCCCTTCCTCCCCTTTTAAGCTTACCACATGTTACAATCTGATTGTACAATAACCTTTAGATATACTATGTAGTGTATGGGCCTACCTGATTGGATACAGATAGATGAGGTAGGTCTTCATATTACACAGTTTTGGCAAGTCTAAAGTTGATTGTAACTTGTATGGCAGGGGTGGGCAACTCCGGCCCTCTATCTGTGTTTAACTACAAATCCCAACATGCATTTGCTTCAGGGAGTCATGCCTGGAAAATGTCAGTCTTGCAATGCCTCATAGGACTTGTAGTTCCACAACAGTGGGAGGGCCAAAGTTGCCGACCCCTGGACTAGGGGGACCCTAAGATAGCACTCAAAAACTAAAGTTAACCCCTAATGACATATTCCTGAATCTGTAGGTATGCAATTCTAGAAATACCAATGTGAATACAGTTCCATTTCTTACTAAAGGAGCTCCAGTGCTTGTAGGAAGGACTGCAGTTGGCGGAACTACAACACTGGACCATTCCCCATGTAAAAACCTTACCTGCGGCTATAGGAGGATCCCAGAGCTGCTGAACCTTCTGATGGAGCCCCAGCACAAAGATGAGCTGCAAATATCCGAACAACAGGATGGAAATGTCTCTAAAAGGATAAGAATGATTATATATTCTTTTACTTACTGACAACTTTTATATGTGTATATACAAGTATGCATTTTTTTTAAATGTCCCTATTGCACATGGCATCAATGCACACACAGTGTTCAGCTTGTGCTGGCTCTAGGGAATGCCGCATCTGAATAAACACATCATTCTCACATAATAAACTTCTGTTATCAGGATCTTTATCTGAACACATTTGCTGCTCAATCTAAAACTGGAGTACATGAGAGATAAAAACTGACTTCTTAATAATGACTCAAGATTTCAGAAATTAATCTTCGTAGGGTCAAGTTTTTCACACAACGCCGACAGATCCACCACATACCATTTTATTTTCTGCTTCATTAAGAAGCCAAGAAGCTTCAAGAAACTAAACTAAAGGGTAAGTGAGGATTCTACATTAGCAGGTAAGTCTCTGCAGATCATCAGATAACTCAGGACAAGAATATATACTGTACATATATACCAAACAATTCATCCCCACACAGCTCCCTCCTCATGTATCACTGGTCCCTCCCTTTTAGATTGTAAGCCTTCAGGGGCAGGGCCCTCCTTACCATCTTTGTCTTTCTTATATTGTAAAGCGCTGCGCAAACTGTTGGCGCTATATACATACTATGTAATAATAATAATAATAATAATAATATGGCTTGTATGATATTCCAAACACAATGGATATGTACCATACATTAGCCTATTTTGTGCACAGAGGGTAATTGTATTACTCAGATTCTTCCTTGCCTTAAAGAATAAACCTCATCATATTTCTTTATCCTTTCCCCCAGGGACACAGTGAACCCCTTTGGCCCA
>NW_017306858.1:323617-326585 GCF_000935625.1 Nanorana parkeri | reverse complement strand
AGGAGACAAATAAATGATTAGTGTTGATTGACAGCGCTGGCATCGGGCACACAAGCTCTGTCAATCAGCACTCATCAGGGGGAGGGGTTAACACAGATCACAACAAAAAGACTTTAAATAGTAAATGCCGCCGAAATCTCAATTTCCCTGCTGTCTCCTTTACAATAGCAGAGGATCAGTCAGTGTTGGCGGGGCTGTGTGAAAGATATGTCGGCTTCTAGTAAACATCCAATGTCAGGGGATATACCAGCCCGCCAACACTGAGTGATGATCTACTATTATAAATGATACAGCAGGGAGCCAGAGACAGGTGGCAGCAGAGTGCGGCTCAGTGTCAGAGGTCCATGTGTGCCAGAAGTTGGGAAGTCTGTGCAAGGCTTAGTAAGCTGCTGGCAGGTGAGCCATAAGGGATGTGACCCGCAGTGACGGGAAGGTGAGTCATGGGAACTCGCTCATTCCCCTGCACTTTACTTATTTAATTTCTGGGGAATGTTTACTAGCAGCTGCCATGTGCCATTTACCCCTTCTGAATATGTTAGTTAGTTCTTCCTTGTCATGCTGACCCAAAGATGCAGATCAGGAACACTACAGTCGGAAATGCTGATCTGCATAACTGTTCCAGGACAGAAACTCTTCATTGCCGACACAAAAGGCCCAGCAAGCAAGCAACCAGCATGTTCAGAAGAAGAGGCCAGCAATGGCAGCCTCCATGTTTCTCAGTTATTTCGGTAAAGGTTTCCATAAAAGCCCACAGTAAGGGTGGCGATACAGATTGCTCAATAATACATTAATGTTTCACATACAAAAGCTTTCGGCTAGATTGGAATTGACTGAATTACCTGTAAGCAGTGCAGCTCCCACAGTGCCGAACTCTGTGCATTGCAGTATTCTGGCTCATCAAGCTCTGGTAGATAAAGTCCACTTCCCTGGGATTCATTGTCTAACAGAATGTCTGTCTTTGGGAATGTCTGAAATGATAAATATAATCACTCCTTACACATATAATCTGCAGGCTTCTGGAAATACACAGCGAATTCTTAAACTATATTGTGGAAAAAAAACAAAATCAGGTCTGAGCATGTCAGCCCCTTAAAAAATACCTCAGAGATGGTAACTGGGGACAAAGAGAAGGCAAATCTATTAAAAACTTTCTTCAGCTCTGTGCACAGCAAGTAACAGGATGTAACTCAAGTCCATAATGGGGATAGCAGTGCCATAGCCTCTAATGAACCACAATGGCAGACTATTGATATGGTCCAGAAACAGTAAGACAAAATTAAGGTGAACAAAGCACCTGGTCCAGATGGCTTACACCCACGTGTCCTCAAAGAATTGAGCTGTGTAATTTCAAAGCCATTGTATCTCATTTTTAGACACTCTAATGACTGGCTTGATACCGATGGATTGGCGCAAGATACTTGAAAGTTTGATCAATGATCACATGCAATTGTTTTTGCTTGAAAATAATTTCATAAGCGATAGTCAGCACGGATTCACAAAAGACAGAAGTTGTCAAACAAACCTACTTTCTTTTATGAGGGAGTAATAAATTGGACAGAGGAATGGCCGTGGATATAGTATACTTGGACTTTGCAAAAGCGTTTGACACAGTTCACCACATGCGGCTAATGTATAAGTTAAGGTCAGTAGGTATCAAGCATTCCATCTGTAATTGGGTAGAAAACTGGCTTAAAGACCGTATTCAGAGAGGGGTGATCAATGATTCGTACTCTGAATGGTCTGAGGTTGTTAGTGGTGTCCCCCAAGGTTCAGTGTTGGGCCCTTTACTGTTTAACCTATTTATAAATGACATAGAATTGGGGATTAAAAGTACTATTTCTGTGTCTGCAGATGACACCAAGTTATGTAGTGGAATACAGTCCTTACAGGATGTCTCCAACTTACAAGCAGATCTGAATGCACTGTGTGATTGGGCATCTATTTGGCAAATGAGGTTTAATGTTGATAAATGTAAAGTTCTGCACTTGGGGACTAAAAACATGCATGCATCATACACTCTAGGGGGAGTATGTTTGGGGGAGTCAATGATGGAGAAAGATCTGGGTGTTCTGGTAGATCATAGACTCAATAACAGCATGCAATGTGAAGCTGCAGTTTCTAAAGCAAGCAAAATACTTTCTTGTATTAAAAGAGGTATAGACTCCAGAGATAGAGACATAATCCTACCCCTGTACAAAGCATTAGTAAGACCTCATCTGGAATATGCAGTTCAGTTTTGGGCACCAGTTTACAAAAAGGATATTGTGGAACTGGAGAAAGTGCAGCGAAGGGCGACTAAACTCATAAGAGGCATGGAGGAGCTCAGCTATGAGGAAAGATTAGCTGACCTGAATTTGTTCTCTCTGGAGAAGAGGCGACTAAGGGGGGACATGATCACCATGTATAAATACATAAATGGTCCATATAAAGAGCTTGGTGCCAAATTATTAACTATAAGGTCACTGCAAAGGAAAAGGGGGCACTCTTTGCGTCTGAAGGAAAAGAAGTTTAACCTTTGCATACGGAAAGGATTCTTCACAGTTAGAGCTGTGAAAATATGGAATATACTCCCCACGAGCTAGTTCTAGCAAGCTCAGTTAACCTCCCTGGCGGTAATCCCGAGTCTGGCTTGGGGTGAATTTTCAATGCTAGAAGCGGTAACCCTGAGCCAGACTCGGGGCTGCAGAGAAAAGTGACACTCACCTTGTCCCTGCGAGCCCGCGGCGTCCTCTGCTGTACGCGGCCCGAAAATGAAACTAAAAGCCGGCATCTGACTTTTAGTTTTGTTTTCGGGCGTCTCAGCCGGCGGGAAATTCAAAAGTGAAAAGTTGTAATGTACACAGAATACACACAATACAATGTAATCTGCTATGATTACACTTATGTATCAAACTATTCCACTTCAATTTTGTCCCTAGAGCTTTGTCCAGTGCCCTGCCTGACACCTTTTCACAATTATAAGAAATTA
>NW_017306858.1:270500-322022 GCF_000935625.1 Nanorana parkeri | reverse complement strand
TGTCCGACCACTCAGCTCAGAAGGAGACAAATAAATGATTAGTGTTGATTGACAGCGCTGGCATCGGGCACACAAGCTCTGTCAATCAGCACTCATCAGGGGGAGGGGTTAACACAGATCACAACAAAAAGACTTTAAATAGTAAATGCCGCCGAAATCTCAATTTCCCTGCTGTCTCCTTTACAATAGCAGAGGATCAGTCAGTGTTGGCGGGGCTGTGTGAAAGATATGTCGGCTTCTAGTAAACATCCAATGTCAGGGGATATACCAGCCCGCCAACACTGAGTGATGATCTACTATTATAAATGATACAGCAGGGAGCCAGAGACAGGTGGCAGCAGAGTGCGGCTCAGTGTCAGAGGTCCATGTGTGCCAGAAGTTGGGAAGTCTGTGCAAGGCTTAGTAAGCTGCTGGCAGGTGAGCCATAAGGGATGTGACCCGCAGTGACGGGAAGGTGAGTCATGGGAACTCGCTCATTCCCCTGCACTTTACTTATTTAATTTCTGGGGAATGTTTACTAGCAGCTGCCATGTGCCATTTACCCCTTCTGAATATGTTAGTTAGTTCTTCCTTGTCATGCTGACCCAAAGATGCAGATCAGGAACACTACAGTCGGAAATGCTGATCTGCATAACTGTTCCAGGACAGAAACTCTTCATTGCCGACACAAAAGGCCCAGCAAGCAAGCAACCAGCATGTTCAGAAGAAGAGGCCAGCAATGGCAGCCTCCATGTTTCTCAGTTATTTCGGTAAAGGTTTCCATAAAAGCCCACAGTAAGGGTGGCGATACAGATTGCTCAATAATACATTAATGTTTCACATACAAAAGCTTTCGGCTAGATTGGAATTGACTGAATTACCTGTAAGCAGTGCAGCTCCCACAGTGCCGAACTCTGTGCATTGCAGTATTCTGGCTCATCAAGCTCTGGTAGATAAAGTCCACTTCCCTGGGATTCATTGTCTAACAGAATGTCTGTCTTTGGGAATGTCTGAAATGATAAATATAATCACTCCTTACACATATAATCTGCAGGCTTCTGGAAATACACAGCGAATTCTTAAACTATATTGTGGAAAAAAAACAAAATCAGGTCTGAGCATGTCAGCCCCTTAAAAAATACCTCAGAGATGGTAACTGGGGACAAAGAGAAGGCAAATCTATTAAAAACTTTCTTCAGCTCTGTGCACAGCAAGTAACAGGATGTAACTCAAGTCCATAATGGGGATAGCAGTGCCATAGCCTCTAATGAACCACAATGGCAGACTATTGATATGGTCCAGAAACAGTAAGACAAAATTAAGGTGAACAAAGCACCTGGTCCAGATGGCTTACACCCACGTGTCCTCAAAGAATTGAGCTGTGTAATTTCAAAGCCATTGTATCTCATTTTTAGACACTCTAATGACTGGCTTGATACCGATGGATTGGCGCAAGATACTTGAAAGTTTGATCAATGATCACATGCAATTGTTTTTGCTCAAACGCCCCCCCCCCCCCCCCATGCGGCTTTAAGGACTTACCTTAAATGATGCCTCTTGAACGATCATCTTCCTTCCAGTTGTATTATGCAATCCCTCCAGCGCTGGTGCCGGTCTCTGATCCATCACAGACTCCTATCTCTTCCTGTCCCACGGAGTTCGACATGCACGCTCCCAGGTGCGTGCATTCAGCTCCACTGTGTCTCTGCTTTTCTTCCCGCCAAAAATCTCTGCTGCGCATGAACCCGTCCCATCATGCTGCACGGCTGCTCGAGAAGCTTCAGATCTTCAAATGGGAGCGAGTGGAGGAGACACAGGAACATTTTTGCCTTTTTGGTAACTTTATTTGTTAATGCTTTTGCATATATCTACTGCTTGGTAGATATATGCAAAAGATTTAAAACGCGGGAGGATGAACCGTAACCAACATACATGGTCCATATAAAAGGCTTTGGAAAATGAGCAACAAAGCTCAACTACTGACAAATGTAACCGTTTCTTTCAATGAACATATCTGGTTTCCTTGTACATGTCTGAAGTATCTATTGTCACCAAGAGGAAATATCTCAACCATGTTTTTGTCCTGTGAGGACTGTATACACAGCTGGAAATGTCATGCTGGGCACAACACACACTTGTAGAACCTCTATGAAGCTGAACAAGGAGACAAGAAGTCAACATGCCTTAAAAAGGACGACCCCCTCTATTCTCTATGGTAATGCAAGTTAGCTGCTTAATAAACGCTGAACTCCCAGGCAGAAAAAACTCCACTTCCTGCAGTTCTGCATTCCTTTACAAAATAATTCAATGGATTTTACCCCTAACTAGCTTATGCACCTCAATCTGTCTTGATATCAGACCCCGTCATCCCCGGCACTGCAGCACCCAGAATGTGAAATAGACGGGTACACTAGGAGCTGCTGATCAGCCTGCTGCAGACACACACGTGTGCTGACCGCGAACATACTAACACGAAGAGAAAGCAGAGTTTATCAATGTGTTGCCACTTCGGCCTAATCAGCAGGCTGCAAGGAGAAGGTGACAGCACAGAATTTATTAATGTATCTAAACCCAAGAACAGACATGTCATATATTGCAGCTCACCAGTCCTTACATGTGGTGACTGCATACAGAAAAATCCTGCTAGAACTCCTGTGACCTTGAAATGATATCTCAAACAAACGGAACCCAGTGCCCGAAGGTCACATGCACGTTAGTCCCACATCGTCACGTCAAATAGGGTCTGCACATAGCACTCCAAAACCCAGACTGCACTGAGCTTTAGCAGCGATGTAGAGAAGAGCCTTGAAGTAAAGCGATGTAAAAAAAAAATGTGCTAACAAAAACAGGTTAGTCTTTTACAAAAAGAAAAGACCTGCATCCTCCTAGGAAACTAGCAAAAAATTGTGGCAAGCAGGAGGGGTCATTCTGGGATGACCTACAGTTTGTTGATCAGCATCCAATCCTCCTGTAAACAGCAGTATAACCCGACAGTGAATAACTCCTGTGTACTTCAATGGACGAGAAAGAAACAACTAGTTGTTCTGATCAGTTACACACAAGTGTGTACTGGAAACAGTATTAGGATGACAGTACCAGAGAAGGCACCTTTAAGGACAAGACATTGATGGAAGATTCAGCCTTCATAGGTTTCTTTTTATATGTCAGCACTTAGCAAATTGCCAAGAATAAGCAAGCATATATGAAGGCAGATCTGATAAGGGCAACACCACAAACCCTGGGGCCCATCCTCTGAGGGGTGTGCAGGCCCATCAACTATTTATTACTAGGAATTTGTCACCCAATGCCTTTTTTAGGTGACTTACTAGACTGCCAAAAGCCCCAAAATAGCTGTCCATAACAGAGAGGAATGTAACTCCTGTTGGGGCTGGTGGAGGGGGGGTTGTGAAGTATGTAGTGCTACTGGGTGACTAATTATGTCACCTCTGGCTGCCATGTCAGTGAGCGCCTGTAGCTTTTAGAGAATAAAAAGTCAGACTATAATTATGGCCCTAAAACCAACTCCATATACTTGGCCACACCCACAACGTGTTGCACCTACCTTCTATGAAACGGTTTCCTGCTTGGTGGAAGATGAGATCATCTTTCCTGGGGCCTATGCTGGCAGGTAATTCAGAGTCATTCCGACTCGCTAAATAGTGATCCTTACCAACCCACATTTACCGTCTTCGTTTCTGTGACCTTTTTACATTTCTTTAGTCATTTTAAACTGCCTGGCTTAGCCAAATGAATGAGGATAAAGATAAGAGATTGATAACTGTTTGCTTGTTTACTTACTTGCAGGAGCCCTCTGTTGGTGGACAGGATGCCAATGGATGAATTGGGCAGTACGTGCAGCGCCAGAGTAGAAAGTCTTTTTACAAAGGCCAGGGCTCTCTGATGGGAAACTTGTTTTCTACGTTTTGTCAGCATCAGTTCCAGACACTGGAGTGCAATGAGTGTATCGTCATTTGTACAACCTGCAAATCAGAGACTCCATCAGTGCACACAAAGTAGTAAACAATTAACATATCCAATAATTGTGTAATATCTATAGAAATACAGGATCAGTACTGAACATGACAAGTACCTTGAGCTGCTTAACATTACATAACCAAGCACCGATTTTCTATTGTTGGGGTACCAGTAAAAAGGCACTGCTTCTCATATGATGATTAGTCAACTTGCCTAACTAATGGTTAATATACATGAATATTCAGAGCCTGCCCTGTATAAATGAAACTCAGCATCAGCCTGGCAAATGCTAACGGCCCATATAAGTATATACACAGTGCTACAGAAAATCCCTGCAGGAATGACAGCACTCTGTCAGCAGCCCCAGGCTTATGAATAAAGTTATAAAAGTTGTCCTGTTCTAAGGTAGTTATAATGTTTTTGTTTGGTTTTTAGGTTCCCCCCAAGATTCCAAAATGTCTAAGTAATATCAAACCATTTATAGGGAGCAGTGCCGCGTCCTTGTCAGTGATTTATTGAAATGGCAGCAGAGACTACAGCACAATTCCGGACAACGTAGATTTAGAACTGCTCCTCCCTGGCTGGAAGTGATCAGTTTGGAAAACTCTCTCTTGTCACTTTAAGCCATGGTGTGTGTGGTCTCCAGAGAAATTAATGGTGTAATCTGTGGTGTTACTTAGCAGATCTCTGTGCTGGATGTGCCAGGTAATGGCACACATTTCTACACGCACACTACGAACTGTATATGATTAATAAAGTTACCAAAATTTCAATAATCGTACTACACCAGAAAAGCAATGTGGATTGAAAATCAGCCAACATGGGAGGCTCAAATGGGAGCATACCCTGTAAAGCAGCCTGCTATATGCTACACTCCTTACACAAGGTTTACGGAAACATTTGGGTGCGCGGATAATAACAGTACAAGAGTAGAGGATACAAATGAACATCATTTCAGCACGGAAATGTATAAGTAACGTACATTCTATTTGCTAAAGGTAACATTTTCACTTCGTTAAGCAGTAAACTTTGGGTGCTATTCTTTCACTCAAGTTTCCTAATGTTATGTATTCTGTGTCTGGCTCGCATGAATGGAAACATGGAATACATTTCGTTCCAGGGGAACAAGACAAGCAGTGTATGATTGATACTTTTCTTAGGACTTGCACTGTCCAGACCACAGCACGGATACATGGAAAAACACATGCCAGCTCCTATACAATGTCTCATCAATGCACTCTAGTGTGGTGTATAGAGCAGTCCGCAGCTCAGGACCAGTTCACAGCATTACTAGTGTGAACTACAAGCAAAGCGAAGAGGATACAGCAAGACTTATGGGATCTCTCTCAAGTGAAAGGTCATGAGAAACGGCTCTGCTATATTCCTCTGGCGTCCAAGGGATCTTAAGCTGAGCAAAATGGGAAATCCCAGAGAGATAGTGCCAAGAACATGTGCGTATATGTGCACCGCAGTACACAAGCGTGAAACGGTGCTTTGCAAAGCTTCCTTGTACGTATGTGCGTGTGTACTGATCTAGGTCCTATATCCAATGCCAAACTGCCATAACGGAGGGGAAAAAAAAGATGGCAATATCTATGTATGCTGCTGCTGCTGTTTTTAATTAACTCTGACAAGCACATAAATATATAAGCATCCGTGCACTAAAACAGTATAGCCATAACATGCACATAAAAATTCCCACTTAAAGAGATCCATAAATTACATGCGACATTCAGTTTCCACACCTCATTCTAGTACGTTTCTACCCACATTATTTCTCGGCTCCCAGCTACCCAGACGCAGCCTCAGTACTGCACACCTGCAGTTTTAGTTATGTGTCGTGCAATAATAATCATTGCTTAAAAAAATAAAATCCGGGGACATGTTTAAATGTCCCCGGGAACATTTTTAAATGTCTCCGGGAACATAAAACATTTTTTTTTTTTAATACTCACCTGATCCAGCGCCAAGTGCAGCCTCCCGTCTCCCACGCTGTCAGAAGCTTGCGCGCGCTGCGTGCAGATTCTGAGAAGATACACTATTGGCGTAGTGGGCGCTTTGCAAAATGCGCAGCCAGCTTCCTCGCTACGCTAATAGCGTATCCTCTCAGAAGCTGCACACAGCGTGCGCTAGCTTCTGACAGCGTGGGGGACGGGAGGCTGCAATTGTTGGTGGATCCAGGGATCAGGTGAGTATTAAAAAAAAAAATGATTTTATGTTCCCGGAGACATAACGTGTCTGTGGATGGTCTCCTCAATCCGTTCCGCCCCCCCTCCCCCTTGCCGCTGCTAGACCCACCCGCCTGCATCCACGCTCCACACCTCCTCCCCACCTCAAACTCACCGCCCGCCTACATCCATGATCGGCACAGGGACGCGGGGAGAAGTAAGGAGGAGCAGGTGTGGGGGGATGACAGCCTCCGACAGACAGGCCCGATCTCAGAAGCAAGCAAGTTGCTGGAAGACTGCTCTACCTGAGCTTGCACCCCCCCACATGGTGCTCTATAATGTATTGCTGGGATTTGTATTTCTCTATAGCTGATGGTACATGGTGCTGTATATTATACATAGGACTACAAATCCCAGCAATACATTATGTATGTATAATGTACTATTGTTGGGATTTGTTGTACTACTCTATAGCTGGTGGCATTCTGCATTGCGCTGTATAGGGGACTACAAATCCCAGCAATAATATATTATACAGCGCAATGCAGAATACCTCCAGCAATAGTACATGATAGCTGGTGGTATTATTCTGCATTGCTGTACAATGTATTTCTGAGATTTATAGTCCTCTATAGCTGATGGTACATGGTGCTGTATATTATACAGAGGCCTACAAATCCCAGCAATAATATATTATACAGCGCAATGCAGAATACCTCCAGCAATAGTACATGATAGCTGGTGGTATTATTCTGCATTGCTGTACAATGTATTTCTGAGATTTATAGTCCTCTATAGCTGATGGTACATGGTGCTGTATATTATACAGAGGCCTACAAATCCCAGCAATAATATATTATACAGCGCAATGCAGAATACCTCCAGCAATAGTACATGATAGCTGGTGGTATTATTCTGCATTGCTGTACAATGTATTTCTGAGATTTATAGTCCTCTATAGCTGATGGTACATGGTGCTGTATATTATACAGAGGCCTACAAATCCCAGCAATAATATATTATACAGCGCAATGCAGAATACCTCCAGCAATAGTACATGATAGCTGGTGGTATTATTCTGCATTGCTGTACAATGTATTTCTGAGATTTATAGTCCTCTATAGCTGATGGTACATGGTGCTGTATATTATACAGAGGCCTACAAATCCCAGCAATAATATATTATACAGCGCAATGCAGAATACCTCCAGCAATAGTACATGATAGCTGGTGGTATTATTCTGGATTACTGTATAATGTGCTGAGATTTGTAGTCCCTCGACAGCTTGGAGTTAGTGGCAGAACTATCAGGGTCGCAACAGTCATGCACGCGCCCAGCACTGACAAGGCATCCCTCCACTATCAGTGTTCTATAATTTTCCTCAACCGATAAATTTCTCTACCGCGTCTCTCCCAGGTGTGCATGAAGAAAGGGGGTCATGAGAACAGCTGATTCGGATGACGCGGCCCCACTGGAAGTGACAGTCGAGAAAATGTATAGGATCGAGAAACAATTTAGAACACCGACTTTGACACTGTCCGGCCCCTCCCACAGCTCCCAGCCCAGAAGCATGGACAGCCAGCGGCGGTCTACAGTGGGCGAGAGTGCCTAAGTCCCGGACATGGAGCGGAGTAAGGCCAGAACTATGTAGGGAGCCCAGTGGGAGGAGAGCACCATCCCCTAGCCAGTCACCCCTTTCATGGACTTACTAGGAGTCCTCACATCTCCAGACCATACATACTACCGTTACATGGATGGCAAAAGTGGCAGACAGGGGCGGGGAGAAGGCGGGGGAAGAGGCAGAGTGGGAGGGGGGCCAAGTTGCTGCAACTTGGGCCTCTGGGTTGTACTTGCCCCCTGGGCTAAAACTTGCCAGTCAGCCCCTGTCCAGACCAGAACAGTTTGTTCCCTGACCAAAAAAGCATCCCAATGTATCCCTATGGTACCTTCTGCACTCTGTTCGCACCAGTGCAGTCCGTCCTGGACCAGACAAAAAAAATACTGCTAGTGCAATTTTCTCTGGTCTAGAATGCACTGGAACGCATACAGACGCACTGGAACACACTGTACTGCACCTGAAAGCCCATTTTAAGCTAAAAAAAAACCTGCTCCGGAACGGGGCAAAACATAATGCACTGCAGTCCAGATCTGGTGCGGTAAATGGTGTGAACCTGGCCTCAAGCTGAACTGCAATTCACCAAAACAACTCTCTGCACATTCCACCAGTACTATGCAGAGGTGATTCTACCAAACCGTAGTTCAGACTACACGCTTTTCATAGTAATGTCTCAGCAAAGTGTAAAAGTACAAGACATCAAAATACCCCACAGGGTTACTGGGAGAGTGTTTCCTGTAGCCCTTGGTGATCTAAAAAGAAGAAAGGAAGTTTCACAGCAAATCACATTCAAGGTTCCACTGAAGGTGTAAATCTGACTGGTGGCTGTAACTTTAGTACTTGCATTCTTTACACCAAATGTGTATGTGAGAGAAAAGGATACTACAGTGAATGTGTTTGATAATTTCCTTTTGTGCATCACAAGTAGGGTTCTCAGATTAACAGATTACTGATGAAAGGCATTGCACATACGGTACCTGCAAAAGCTCTTAGGTTCACTTGCTCTGCCCGAAGGACAAGCTGTACTGATAAGACAAAGCTTCAGCAATTCCTGGCGGTGTCACAATTTGCCCACACCTTCCCATTGAGGCAGCCCATCACAGGAATGAATAAGAGTCAGTAGGCGCAAGGGACAACTGAAAGATACTTCAGGTATATAAACCAATAGAGGCCTATACATGTCATACTCTACCTCTAATGTTCCCCCCTGTACAAGTGGTCAGTCAGTTGGCAAGTGTAGATTCACCTATAGTAGCTTCTGTTCCATTAAGGAAAGGAGGCCTACCAGTACTTGGTCACCCGCAGAACTTATACGCTCTGGCCAGGTAGCACAAGAAGCAGAGCAAAGGTAGAACTAGAGTACCTGTGCTGTTTGAGGATGCAGAGGATGGCAGGACCCTTGCCTCAGCTCAAGCATGATCAAGAGGTCAGAACAGACAGCAGACAGAGGTGAGGTCAGTCCACGTAGCAAGCAAGAAATGTGGTCAGTAAAACAAACATTGGTTGGTCCAGGAGGCAGGAAATATGTGGCCAGTACACAGGCAGGGATCAGGTTTATAACAGGTGCCAACCAAACACACAGGCTATTGGGAGGCAAGTTGGAAGGACTGAGCTGCAGGAATTGCCTGGCAACAAGCTGCAGGCCAATGGGGAACTAGGAGGAGGAGGAGCCAGAGGTGCGGCTGCGTTGCCCAGTAACAGGACACTGAGTGGCAAAGCCGTCTGATTCATCAGAGAATCTATGAGTAGGGGACTAATTGGCGAGAGACGCAGGAGCAGAACTCCAGGAAGCTGGCTCACAAAAAGTTCTTACATTTCAATTGCTCCCTTCCTCTTGAGGGAGGGGGCCTTAGGACCCTTAAGAGCAGGTCTGGTCGGATAAAAATGATGAAAGGCTTTGTCTACAGTATCAGTATATACAAGGACAGCTGGTACCGAGGAATGCCTTTAGGGTCTATACTCTTTTCAGTGAACCAAGATAGGTAAAGAATTCTACTGGAGTCAAGGACCTTCCCCACTTTGAATTCTTCCATAAACTAACACTGGAAGATGAGAGGAATGGATAGTATGCGGATGAAACGCTTCAGCGAAAATATGAAAAAGACTGGGTTTCCACGAATTGGGAAGTACTGGGAACAGACGAACAGAGACCAGGTTAATTCTTTGGATAATTCCAAGAAAACAATGTTCTTGGTGGAAAGCAAGGCATACTCGCCAACTCTGAAGTTGAGAGGGAGAGTCTGAGGGCAAATCGGCATGTGTTTTTTTTTTTGCATAGCAGTAGCGAGCTGGTCATGGACTTTTGCCCAAATATTCCAGAACCGATAATGGGATAGCCTTTCCCTTTAGGGTGTTAGTACTGGGCAGGGGGTCAATAGGGCAGTCATACACCCTGCGAGGAAACAATCAGATCAGGTGACAATTTTAGCAGAAGACCAGTCAATCTGGGGTATGATACTGCAAACAAGGAAACCAAAGGATGATGATGAGGTAAGATTGTGACAAAATAACCCTTACTTTTGTAGAGTCCCTACAAGTAAGACTTAGTTCAGTGGTTACATGACTGACACGACTGGGAAAAACTGGTCGATCCTTAATGGCAAAGAGCAAGAAAGGGTGTTGAAGAGGAATCAAGCGATGTTCTGCCAAACACTGGTCAATAAAATTTCCAGTGAAGCAGTGTGCCATGAAGTCTGAAACCTAGACTGGAAAGAGATTTGAACCGCTAAAAATAGTTATTACAAAAAATTGTTGGACTAGAGGGTCAGTCCTGTACCACGCTATACCCTGGTGTTTTCTGGCTTTTTGGGCAATTAGAGACTCTATGGCTCTTAGCTCCACAATAAAGGCACAAGCCCTGGGTACACCTGTGTATTTTTTCCTACTGGGAGGGGTGCAGAAGTCCTATATGCATTGGTACTTCAAATTCCAGAGAAGGCAGAGTGGAAGATACCAACGAAGTGGTGGAAGTAGGAAAGAAGGCACAACGTTCCATTCATCTTTCATGTAAACATCAATCCACTCTAATAGCTAAAGACATTGAAGGGAATTGATCCATACTTAAGCAGACAGTATCTGGAGCAGTTGCCCATGGCTAGCAATCAACGTCTATCTTTAATTTTCAAAGCTTAAATGTACAAACTGAAGAGAGAAGCTGGTTGGTTGCCACGAGCAACTGCTCTAGATTCTGTTTACTCCAGTTTTGATAAATTCCTACAGTAGCTTCTTCCAGTGACTGAGGAGCAGGTTACTGTACAAGAGAGTCCTTCATGGTGTCTGAGAGACCCAATCCAAACTAGCTGCACAAAGCAGGGTCATTCCAAACCAAGTCAGATGACCACCTATGAAAATTTGAGTAGTATTGTTGAGCAGTCCTTGCCTGAAATCCTGTAAGTTAGCCTCAGCGGTGTGTGCACCCAATATATGGAAGGTATCAACATTGGACTAGCTTGGATCAGAAGGAGACAAGCTGAATGCCGGAGCTTAGTGTTCGCCCAGCAAAAGGGAGATGATGCGGATCTGCTGTTGCTCAGAGACTGGTGATTGGGGCCTAAGTTGAAAAATCTGCAGCGATTTAAGAAATTGCAAAGGAACTATGGTCTCCAAAAACAATCAAGCAAATGGATATTTGGTTCAGTAGGCTCAGGGAGACTAGCCACTTCAGCTGATGCTTGTTACTGGTGTGAACGTTCCTGTACTAGGCAGTTCTGCTTGAAGAGTTCTTCAGCGAATTCTCGTACGATAATCGTACAGTGTATGGGCACCTTAAGGCTTTACACAGACTTAAGCCTGAATATTATAGGAAATGCTCTTAATAAATGAATACACAAATCCCTACATTGCACATCAGAATAAAGCACTGAACAACTGCCACTGCGCTAAAATATATTTATAGAACCTTTTGGTTTATATAATGGTGGAGGGTCACTGTGTCATCTTGTCCAGTGTCCACCAAGGAGATTTAAAGTGTATTTCCACTATTGCAGTCAAATTGGGATAACACCTACTTTATATGTTCTTATTTGCATAGTATAACTTTAAAAATAAATATTCAAAAAATTGCAGCTCATCTTTTGTAGATTCTCTTTTTCTGGAAACTCCAGGACTGAAAAATCCTGCTTAGTTCTCACCATTATTAGCCCTGTATGTACTGTGCTGGCAGACTTCATTTTCAGTTGTAAGCTAGAAGATCAGGAGCATCTGTCCTAACAAAGGGTTAATGATCTCAAGGCTTGTTAAAGCATTGTGTCGCAGTCTGTCCATTATCTGCACATTCTAACCATTAGTAGCTGCCTGTAGACTCATTTGTCTTGCTTCAAACAAACAGCTAGAAAGGTAAGAAATATATTTTATTAAATTTCATTAGGTATGCTCTGCGAATGGGAACACAAGCAGTCAAATTTCTCGAATGTGATTGCAAAAGTGAAAATACACCATGTAACGGAAGGACAAGCAACTTGCTGTTGCTGATAGTTTATGAAGAGTAGGGATCAGAATTAATACTTCACACTTTTTTAGTTAGCAAACACTTAGGAATTTTTTTTGATAGAATGAAAAACATTTTGGTTACCTGCATGGAGCCCATAGAGTGTCTTGTACAGGTGACTGTAAAATTTCAGAGGGTCAATGTTGAGTACATCACCTTTCAATAGAAGAAACAAATATTAAAACATTGTCATACCTGAGGTCCACTCAATATATGGGGGAAGAAAAGAACATAACAAGCTAATTGCCATAGATTTAGTGACAACTAAAAGCAAAACAAAAAACAAAATACAGGTGGGACATTGACCTCCACATTTAATGTTCCCATTTTTCTGCTTTCTTCCCCTATTTTTGTGTTGTCATCTATCCTTGCTCAATACTGTCAGTGTATTGTGTCTGGCAAGCAGTAGCTCACATATGTGTGATTTCTGGATCCTGGTGGTAGTCTGGTTCAGCTGTTACCATCGTCCTTGGTTTGCATCCCCTATACAAGGATAGGGGATGCATCTAGACTTGGTTACACTTAAGGCCAGGATTGGCTGAAATGTGTCCGTGTATGTAATAAATCTAATAAATCGCGGAACTTTCAAGCATGCTGACTTCTTGTGCTCGCTGCTGTGTTGCACTGGGAAGCAGTGTTGCTGTGCATCTCCTCCAGGTGGCCTTATTTCATAAGTACATGGTGAGCTGATCATGTGACCTGGACTGAATTTGACTAAGTATTCTCTTGCAGTCTCATGTACAGCAGAACTCGGAGAGGAAGAAACAGCACAAGTAACGATTCAGATGTGTTGCAGTGCAAGGAGCAGGTGGATAGAAGGAGAGAGAAGAGCAACAAAGAAGAGCTCACTAGTCTGCTGCTCGTCCTTTCGCTGACCAATCACAGAAAGGACCCGTAAGTGAAAGTAAAACTGCAGTAGAGAAAGCTGAAGTCACTGCCTCTGCTAGGTAGGACTGTGTTGCATAGCTATGTAAAAAGTGGGACTGGATGGACAGAAAAAACAAATTCTTTAGCAGGTAAAGCAGCTCATATGCATGTCATATGTGTATTTAGAAGTTTTACTGGAATCTAGCTATATACGCTATATATTCCTTCCCTGACCCCATGTGATAGCGCTGTGCCAATCATAAGCCATCAGCACTGTCACAATCACAAGAGTGTATTTCACATTGCTCGAGGCAGCTAAAAGAAGGGTCACTTTAAATGTGCACCAGCTGTTTCTGTGCATGTCCCATAAATTGAACCCAAAGACTATGAATGGCCTCTCTTACCCAAAGTATATACCTAGTTGAAGCCACTTTATTACATCTAAAAAGAGTATACACTTTAATGTTGGATGAATCCTATGTGGACTATAGAACTGGATTGCTCGTACCTTGACCAGAAAGGACATTGAAAGCCGTCTGAACACAGTGTAGGCTCTCCCTGTAGCTGAGATCCTGAAATGAAAGCAGAATATTTATCATTACAAGTTGTAAATGTGATCTCTTCCCTACAGGGATTTAAGATGTGAACTGTGCTGAATTTTACTGCTGGCAGGCTTGTAAAACTCCATCAAGCTGAACTTCACTTTCACGGTGAATGTTCTCTTGTTGCCGACAAGTTTAAAGCATTTGCCAAAGTCCACCCTGACCCATCAAAAAATCCCTGGTGACCTGACCCACTTATATCCTAAATTAAATCTTGCAATACATAGCTTAGCTTGGAGTAAGAAACCTAAAAGCTTGATAACAGGTGCTGATGACAGATTTACAGGCAGGATACAATATACTGCTTGGGCTGTAATACAAGTGAAAAGTTATGTACTGCCTGGTAGGATATGAGCTATAAGATGGGGTGCAGGTCAGGCTTTTCAGAAAATATATAATGTTGGGGGGTTTTAAGTAATTTTTTAGGCCTAAAATGTGGAATATAACATGGGTAGAAAAAATGAAAAAAAGGCCTCAGTCATGAAGGGGTTAAAGTATAACTTTAGGCATTTAAACATTTTGTGTAGAGCGGCCAGGGCTTTAACTGCTGTCTGTGACCACGATGGGGAGGGTATTTCCTTACTTTGTCAAAGTAAACTCCACTCCAATGGAGACACAAACAGCAATAACAATATATTTAAGTAGAAAAGAGGAGGTATCAGTCTCTGTTGGGTTTTTATTGCAATCTGTTCCACTGTCAGGGAAATCATCCCTTGCTTCCGATTCTTCTTTTTGTCATCGGTAGTGAAGGCAAATCCTCCCAAGGGTATAAAACAGCAAATAAACCCAACAAAGGTTCTAAACCTTCCCAAAAAGTATTTTTTTTTTTTAAACTTGTCTTTTTTTAAACTGGTCTTTAAGCAAAATCTTTGCTACCACAAGCACCTAAAAGTTTCACAGAAAGACTAAAATGGTCAGCTTAGTTCACAGAGAAGGCATGTAAACAATTCATGGATCTCAACTTTTCGAGAGGGCAGTCCTCTATATCCATAAATATAGCCAAGTCTCTCTTTTGACAGTATTGTGTCTCCTAGTATATTATGTGCAGTCTACAATGGTTGATACATAGTACAATATGCTTCACAGCTGAAATGTAAGCTTTTATATTAAGTTATTTTCAATGCAATGATCCACCCACATAAAACATATGAATAATTACTGCAGAAAAGTGATCCTTAGTCTTTCATTAAAACACACAAAATCTATGTGACAGTAGATAATAAACCAGATATAAAAAATAAATGAGCAGAACATCTCACTGCTAATAACATTTAGCAAAGACTATAAAATAAAAGGCAGACATAGCTGGCCTCTGGTCATTGCCATGGGTGATTCATTATCCAGCAGCCTGCATCTCATGCTAGGATGAGAAATCAAATATGTAAAAAGGTCTCCCCCATTAATATACCTACTAATAAATAAACATATCTCAGCCATTAAGCACTATACTAAGGAAATTCAATTAGAACAGAAAAGTTGTATATGGACTCTGGGAGAAATGAGCTCAGTATAAATAAACTACAAAGTGATTTTTATATAAATGGAACAGACATAATGTGATTAAAAAGCACAATGTTCAGTGGAAGTAAAAATAACCAATTAGTTCTTGTCTAGCCCTACCTCACAATACACAGGGAAAACTTTCATCATTTCTATCACTCTGGATTTATAGGGCAGTTCCACTTGCATCATAAAAGTAGAAACCTTCCCCCAGTTGCATACCCATCAGGACTGGCATGCAAGCAGTGAATCTGATACTGGTTAACAATTGGGAGAATGGAAGAGGGAGTAACTTTAAGTGCTCCCTCACATGGGACTGCGACGATCCCAGATATTGTGCATTGCCTTTTTTTTTTTGCCGTTTTCTCTTGGTTTTTATTACAGTGTCGCTGGCCCTTTAAATTACCTCAGGTATTCCACGTGGAGGTTTGGGTGGGAAATCTCATCCAGAACATTCCAGAACCTTCTCCAGCCAGCATCTATCCCTATATAAAAGAGGACTCTGCTTGGGATCAGTGCCAGTTGGTTGGAACGTAACCTCGACGAGCTTCCCTCCCTCCTTCCCCTGTCGCGGCACCATTATGTGGATTGTCACCTCTTAGTGAGGGGGGCTAATTCACAGTTACATCATGGTTTTGGTTGCTTGAGTTGTAATGACTAAGCAATTGATGGTGGTGAATTAATGTTTTGGTTATTTAAGTTTGGCTCAATAAAGTTTAAATCGATTTAATATCAATAAAAGTGCCGCAGCCAATATGCAGTTGTCTGTGTTTTTATTTCATGTAAGTAATAGTTTGGGGTATAGTCTGCAGTCCATGTGGAAGGGTTTTTCCACTCAACAATGGGAAGCAAGGGGAGGGAAAGAACGCGTCTAAGACCCATCTCACCCAAAACTCACAGCATGAGATCACAGACATGTTATCTGTTCTATAACTCTATGCAAGGTCTCTGATCTCATGCTGGTTATGATTAACAGATAATGCTGATTGGAGCAACATTCACCATATTTATTCCCAGATAATTTTTGCATAAGTCATTCTGAATGGAAAAAGCTGGTTGGATGACCAGTGAAACGTCTTCAAGAAAAAATATAGCAAGTCCAGTTGCCTCGATTTATTTTTTACAGACATACCATGACCTGGATGAATGAGAACCTTCACAGACAACTCTATACAGTAAACTCTCTGTTATCCGGAATTCAACTAACCAGAACTCTTATCTAACCAGAAAAAAAAATCCCTTTGTGTACTCATTGTTCTGCTGATCTGCGGCATGTATTATCCTAGAAACGAACGTGTGCCTATTTGTCTTAATTTGCTTTTGATTACTGCATTTCAATATTAATATGACGTCAATACAGAGTTTATGTTCTGGTATAGTATAGGGTATGGCATTAGTTAGACTTGTTCTTAATAGGAACTCTCAAGCAACCAGAAACGAAATTTATCTGGAACCTACCAATCCCTGTGGATGCCGGATAGTTTACTGTATAAGGTTTTCATATTTTCATTAAAAAATGCTCATTGATCACCTCATATAGCTTCTCACCAACAAAAGCATAATTAAAGTACATCAAAAGCCAGTTATTTTGGGTGGAGCAGGAAAGAGTTACATCACCTGTCAGGCTTCTACTGCTCTGTGTGCCCACTGGAGGGGAGTCAGTCTCTCCGTGTGTCCTGGTGACCACTTACAATGATAAAAGGTGATGGGAAATTCAAAATGCTACAGGTGCCATCAGACAGAATGGGAGGGGAAATCCTCCAGTACTGTTCCAGTGACAACTATGAGGGGATTTCCCATCACTTGTGAGAGATTTCTTCTGGCTTCCTGTTATGTGTCTGGGATAGTGAAAAGATATCTTCCTCATGGAACACAAAAAAAATCCCTGACTAACCATTCACTAGTCTATCCAAAACTAATTAATACAATAACCAAGGAGATTGCATGAAACAATCATCCAAATGCATTGTATGGAAAGATCCCTAAGGAAGATCCCTGTAAAGTGGATGTATAAATCTAATGCAGATTTCCTTTACAAATTATGCTCATCATTTTTTTTTTATCAGATTGTTTTGAATGATTTTATCCTTTTCTGTTACAATATAAACTTATCTTATAAAGCAACACGTTCACTACAATTCCCATTCGTATTCCCCCTTCAAAAGCTCTAGATTTTATACTCCTCAGAAAGCCTCCTTATAAGAATAACTCCAATAAGTAACTGCTCATTTGGAAATAATATCTGGCAATTATTAGAAAGTAGGAAACACCTTAAAAGGGAAACTGTGTTCTATTCCCGGTGCATAGAAATGTCATTCTTGATGCAACTTGTATTTTCAGGGCAGATTAAAGCTGGCCACCCACAGCTTGCATTTCCACCACCTCCTGATGCATTGGCCACACTTCGAGCTGCGTGCAGCCCTTTTGGCACCGCCCACTTCAAGAAATTGGATTTTTCAATCAACGTTTTTTGTAAGGAGCCGGGTGGAAAATTATTGGTCAAACAGCGTCCACATCCAATCAGATGCAGGCATTAATCAGGTATTCAATAGTCGTAGGATCAGCGAATGCTAAACACAATAGCTGGCAGCAGGGTTTCCTCTATCCACACTGATTAGTATGGATGAGGGAATATACATTTCTCTTGTTCAGCCCCGCCAGGCTGTCAAAGAGAAATGTACCAGTGGGTGGCTACTTCTAGACTGCCACTTAACAGGCAGTGTAAACTCGCCTACATCTGGCCGTGCGTGGTAGTTTTGCTGACCACAGTGCATGTGATCATACTAGGACATGGCCTCGATGGGAAGCTATGCACTGCACTTGGTAAAACAACCAAATACAATGAACCTCATATGTACAGTGGTTGGGGGCTATAATTCTCAGTGTTGTAATACTGGAAAAAGCAGATAACCAATCACATGAATTCAAATTTTTTGGACTGTTCTATACAGAAGCCATGCACAAGAAGGACCAGTGTGTAATTGTATCAAGCAAGGGGACATCTAAATTCTTTCCCAGTTTTAGAAATGACCGCAGACTGAAAAGCCACCACAACATTCCTAGGAAGCAAATGTAAGAACGGTCTATTACTGCGCAGATAAATCAAAGACTTGGGAACTCTCAGGGAAATCCCCAGAAAAAGAAATGAAATACTTACACCAGAATCAATGAGTTTATGAAGAACAACCAGAAGGTCATCAAAAAATTCTATATTTATCAGATGTGCAAACCTGTAGAAGAAAGTTACAATATGATAAGCATAAATCTAGAAAAGGACTGCTTACCTGACAATGTAAAGTACATGTTATAGAGAACTTAGAGAAGTATGGGGAGAGTGAAATACACCAATCCCCATAATTAGAGCCAATGTGTGACACTGAAGCTGTCACGTCAGCTATATTGATTGGGAACAGAGCGATCACAAACTGCTGAGTTCCCAATCTTCTCCTCGCAGGGAGCACCGACTGTCAGTCAGCACTCCCTCCAATCCTCCAGCGCTGACTGGAGGAACCGAGGGGGCGGGCACAGCTCTGGATCTGACTCGAGAGGCAGAGCCAGCTGTCAATCAGGCAACGAGGTAGGTACCAACAATATTGTCAGGATCTGTAAAGGCCACAGCGCAGCTCCGCACTGCCAGCATATAGCGGGCAATCACCCGCTATATGCCGAGTTTTGGGTCACAAGAGGACATTGGTATATGTCCTCCTGTGACCCCAAAGAGAACTATGGCCAAAAAAGGCTGGCCCATTGTTCTCTTTTAAGTACAATTCACAGAATTATTTGTGAACTACATAATTTAAGAAGGCTGGGGGTCTTATGTTCACTAAGCAGAAAATATATTGCCGAATAAGACATATACAATAACATCTGAGTGTTCATCATTAAAAGGAGAACTATGGGGTCAGGGCTATTCCCCATAGTTCTCCTAAGGGTCAGGGGAGGACACAAACTAGTGTCCTCCCGTGACCCAAAGCTCAGTATACTGCGAGCTACAGCTCGCGTTATACTGAGACGCCGCAGTCGGAACGGATCCCGACATTGCTGTCGAGATCCACCCAGCTGTGGGATTGAAAGCTGGCTCTGTCTGTTCTGCCAGTCAGCGCTGGAGGATCGGAGCGGGGAGGGGGAAGAATCCCTGCAGGGAGCCGTGAGTGACAGTCACAGATCCCTGCAGGGATAGATCGAGAATTGAGCGAGCGACAGTATGTGTTCGCTCACTTCCCGATCTACTGATCTGACCTGCGACAGTTTCATTGTCACAGGTCGCTCAGATTATAAGGCTCGCCTCATAATTCTCCTTTAAGGGTCCATTTCCACCTATGCAATTCAATTAACAGCAATTTCTGAAGACACATTACAAACTAATGTGGAATATAACATGGGTGCAAAAAATGAAAAAAGGGCCTCAGTCATGAAGGGGTTAAAGCCCGTTAATACAGCATCTAAAAATGCATGAAAATGTTCACAGAAAAGTACAAATTCAGGTTAAGAGGAGAAAACAAAAAGTAAACAAGTTGTGAACAAACATTGGCAAAATGATTAATGACAGATTTGTTGCAAAAAAATATTCGATAGATAACCAATCCGCACAATAATTTAAAAACACATTTCAAAGACCAATAATGAATACCAGTGTGTTTAACCGATGGCCCTATGGTCACATGTAGATCTGCAAGTGCCACGTGTGAAAAGAAACCTAAATGTTAAATAGATACTTCCCAATTTTGCTGGCATAAATGTTACTGTATTAAGTATAATTTTCACCTCAAAAGACATCATCAAATTGAATGACCAGCAGTTTAAAACAGGGTACGATAGCCACAAATGTTACACAAAAAAAATATATTAAAGTGACATTTTCCCTTCCCCCATGTTAATGTTAGCACTTACCTTAAATGAGGTCTCTTATTCCAATCTTCTTCTTTCCTGATGTTTTCATCTGTCCCTCCAGGGGTGCGGCGGCTCTCCGATCCAGCGCTGACTCCTCTGTCCCTCCGACCCAGCAGTGTCTGCATGCGGGTGCACGCGTCCATAGACTTATCTTGCGTCTCTGCTCGTCTCCCGGCCGAGAATCCGAACTGCGCATGCGCCCGCCCCAAGATCCTTTGCAGCCACACGAGCAGTTCCTGATTCTCGGCGCGGGAGCGTGCAGCGATAACCAGGTAAGTTTAAACCTCTGTTAAAGCGGGGGTTTTTTTTTTTTTAAACCTTTTGCCTATATCTACTGCTTGCTAGAAGTAGATATAAGCAAAAAAACCGGAGGGTTTAGAACCCCTTTAATAAACCACTATAGATATATTCATCAAACTGACAGGGGTGCAACACTTCACAAAGGGACCTTGGGCTCGGCAGTGTGGCTTATATTTACAACTAAGTGATACTAAACTTTGTTAAACGGAGTAAATTTGGTTTTTTTTTACGATTAGCTGGTAAATGTGCAGGGAATATTTTGTATTGTGTTTGTTCTGTAAAAAGCCATTTCCATGTGAACGTTACTGTAAAAAGATAGTTCTAAATTAATAGGAGCAGTTGCTATTATTGTTTAGCTTGGGAACATCTTTTGTTAGTTTGTTAGTCTGGAAACAAAAATCTCATTCCTAATGGTTACTGGTCACTGCTAGCTAACCCCGTTTATAATTTTTATGAAGTTATATTTAGATGCATTCTTGTATCTTGCAGACAACCCAGCTTATATTCTTCGGGGAAGCGTCAGCAAAAGAAAATCAACCTGGCCAATCAAAACATAGCAATTATCCCTAATCCAGACAAAACTGGGCACTGATCCTTCCATGCTAGGGTATCTGCATGAACAAGGTGCTAAGCAGTGACTCACAAAAGCACCATCACCAGCAATTCTCTTAATGTCACAAGCAATTTGTTTGCTTAAACAGGACCTATGACAGAAACATTAAAGCTGTTAAAGCTGGAAATAAAACCACCATCAAACTTCATTCATTGTGGTCTACAGTAAGAAGATACAGATCTCTTCATTAATTGTTCAGCTGAACTCAGGACAGAGATACTAAGCAGCATACAGGAATCGCTAATCACAGGGGCACTCTTTTCTTCAAGCCAAACCATCAAATTCCCAGAAGTAAATATATGTGAAATGACCGACCTGCCAAGTGATTATAATTGCATAATTAAACATTCAGCTAATCTTAGCTAAGCCAACTCAAAAACAGCTATACCACAAAGCCAAGACAATGATTCCATGTAAAGGTGCCCATACACCTTACGATTATCGTACGATAATCGTATGCGATCGACTTTTCGTACGACAATCGTAACGTGTGAATAGAGTGCCCGACCGACTTTTGGCGGTCAAGCATGTTTGAAAACTTTGCTAGATCGTACGATTTTCGTAAGGTTGCTGGCGTTTCCGTCCGTCAAAAGTCGTACGATCTACACTGCGCTTGCGCTAACGAAAATACGGCAAATCATTTACCGCATATCGTCCAGGTGCTTTTAGTTAATTACGGCTAAATTAATCTTGCGATCATCGGGGCAGGATGGGGCCGTCGTACGAAAATCGTACGACGGTTCGATCATCGGACGAAAAGTTTCGTCCGATAATCGTAAGGTGTATGGGCACCTTTACTCTAGATCTAGATTTTTCAGCTTCCTGAGCCAATGGACAATCAGTTGGCAGGTTGTTGATAGAGATTTAAGGTGGCCATACACTGGTGGAATTTCAGCCACGTCATCCTGACTTGGCTGAAATTCAACCAGTATGTGGCCCCTTCAGGACACCCCAAACACACATCTGTACAACGAAGATAATCTTGTACAGCATTCTTCTTCACCCATTTACACAACATATGTTATTCTTATAAATTTATTATAAATTTTCAGCACATTACAAAAGACAAACTCTTGGGGAGGTTCACACCATATCCATGCATGCACTATTTTTTGCGATCACACCGCACTGGAACTTGTACCACGCGTTCTGATGCGTGTGATCACACTGCTGGCGGGAGGTGCGTCTGCGGTGCTTTTGAAATGAATGGCACCACCACGCCCATGCCCACCCCCACGCAGGAGGCTTTAATTATGCGATCCAGCGCATTCCAGGCACTGACTGTGCCGGAACACACTGGATATGATGTGAACCGGCCCTTAACGAAAACAAGAAAAAATTGTGCAGTGGATTTTCTCCTCAATGTCCAATTTTGAAATATACAAACTATGGAACCATTCAGCACCTGCTGAGATTAATGAAGCATCACACTATTACACTTGTCTATGAATGTTCCACCCCAAGATAAATTGACTCACTTTGCCAGACCTTCCAAGACAGCAGGAAGGAGAACAGATTTTTGTGCTCTCTTCAGTATTCTGAAGTAGGTTAAGAAAACAATGTTCAATGTTTCTGTATGCTGTGGGAAAAATACAGACAATTATTTTAAGGAACCACAACCTTGCAGTTAACCGTTTCGTAACCACAAGAGTGCACACATGCACATTTCAGTTTTAATCATGTAAAAAGTACAATAAAGATTGAAACAAAAGGTGCACAACATTAAACTCAATAGCAAGTCAAACAGCACTATGCTCCTGTTTTGTCATAACATGCGTCGGGGTTTCATATTGACTTCTCTGGGGGAGAAAATCGGAAATGCCTGTACAGAAGCCTGACCACACACACACACTATCAACTTTGTTCAGACTTTGACCCCCCCCACCCCCTCCCCATTTGTTATTGGCTGCTATGGGTACTGCACTGCACTCTGAACATTTCCAATGTGCACAAAATCCAAGCTAGCTAGACAAGTCATTCCTTCAGTGCTCCCTTTAACCAGAAGCATGGTTGTTGAAACTACTGAAAACAAGACAAATTGCCTTGCTTGTGCATTGAGACTATGCTGGAAAAATGGCCAGCACAGCCCCAAGGCACAGACAAGGAAAATTGCCTTGTTTCAATGTGCACAGTTCACACCACCATGTTGCGATGATATGCACTGAAAAAAGTATGACATGTATTTTTTTCTTTTCTGCACAGCGGGGTGCAACATGATACATTTTAATAAAGTTAAAAAATAAAAAAAAGAGCAAACAATGATATTGGCACTGTGCCTCTCATCGAGCAGCTTATTGGTAAAAGATTTCAAGCTGCCATTAGCTTGACATCTTCCACTTGCAATGTGTACTGGAAACACAAGACAATTATAACTTTCTCAAAGGTCATACCAGTTTTAATTTCTTTTCTTTGCTTTCTGAGGCTTCAGCTTCAAGGAGTTCTCGTTCTAGTTTTTCTTCAGCTTTCCTCCACTGTAGAGAGAAAGATAAACAAATTAATGAATGCAAGTAAATAATTTCACTCATTTCTGTGTCAAAAGGTCTTCTGCAGAAATGTTTGCTTCTCATTGTAATTAAGCCACTAGCACGGGGGCAGGCAACCGACATCCAGCTGCTGTGGAACTACAAGTTCCATGAGGTATTGCAGGGACAGACAGCCACAGCTATGACTGCCAGAGGCATTATAGTGGTCTGTATCCCTGTACTAGGGGCAATTCTGCCCACATACAAAATAACTTGTGTCTATGCAGTAGAAAAGCCTCCTCAACTCCATGCTGCCACCTCTTGGCATTATCCTAGCACGTCGTACATGGACCCCAGAATCTCAATAAGTTGAGAGGCTGAGCTCACTAATGCAACAACAAATACTTTGGAGTTTTTTTGGGCTGACCCCCCACTACAGTATTCAGACCCAGGGAGCTTGTGCTCCCTCCTGTTATGGGTGCAATACAAACATATAAACTATTATTGTGAGCATCTAAGAAACAGCAGAACTCAGACGTCCAGGTCTATTTTAGATTCTGTGTGTACATCAGTTAACAGATCAGTTCTGCTTAAAGCACAACTTATTTCAGGTTATTAAAGAATTTGAAGTTTAAATCAGCTAAATACATTCCATGTGCATCAAAACAAAAGGGGTGCACAGTCACAATTGTGCAGCCACTGCCTTAGTAGAAAAGCCTGTTCCCTGCCAGCATGCAGTAGAGAGGGACTTGTATGAACACTATGGTCTCTGCAGAGGTCTGGCGCCACCCCCTGCTGAGTCGAAGCTAGAGCATTTAGCAGGGAACATGAGATTTTGCAGATTGCAGAGCTATAGGTCTGATTCGGAAGACCTCAGCAGAGAGACAAACTTAAAATATAACCCAAATATATCAAAACATATTCCACCAAGAACAAATATCTAAAACAGGATACCCAGACTTCCAAGAATCAAATATTAGAGAAATACAACAACATTTATAAACTACGGGGATCTACTTTTTCAAATCTGTAAAGAAAAATACATCAATGGAACTTACAACATTCTGCCACAAAAAGATTGTTTGATATATTTATTCATCAGTAGCCACAAAGCTAAATGGCAACAATGCCAATTTCACATCTCCTGGAAATGTCCAAATTACATAATATAAAATTAACATCAAAACCATGCCCATCACATATAGATTAATCTCTCTTATACAATTGTAACACGCACATATTCTCAGGACCTCTCTGCAATAGCCACTTAGCATAAACACTGAAATGAGCTCAGCATGTTTTCCGTCCGGTAAAGTAGAAGGTCAATGCACTGGATCTGACACTAATTAGACCACCAAAATATTTTATAGAGGTCATCTCACCCGAGTCAAAATCATTTTATGCAATGTTCACAAACTGCGCGTAGACGATGCAATATTATAATATTTACAATAAGAAAAATACAACTTGTGATGTCGCCCAAAGGAAACACAGATGTATTAGTATGCTCTTTGTTAATATAGGTGGAACCAGCTTTCTTTGGAATAGAAGCATTGAAGAATATCCAACCCTTAGATAAAGCATATTCGGGTCCAAGTGTCCAACATTTCGAAAAGTACATAACCTCCAGACAGGGGAATACTGTTCCAGAATCAAAAGGCAGCGCTACATCCAAAGCAAAGTGGACAAGGCGGGGGAAGGTACTAGAGTATTGTCACTTGTATATATTGTCAAAACCGCTCCTTACCCATTGCATCTAAAAGCATACTAACTCTGTAGAGAGACCACTGCTTCCACACAGGGAGCAATTGTCCTTCTCTACAGCGGGCTGTGGCTGCATTCTAAACAAAATGAACTATAAGACTGTGAACAGATGTTGTTTTGAAGCACCGGTAGTGTATTTAACGGTTTTAAATAGAAATTTGACTTAGGCTTTAATAAGTGCAGATACTAGTATACTCTGAACCTTAGCAGACCAACAGAGGCATCCGAGACAGTGGGGTTGATTTGCTAACGGCGTACATCATCGAATCACGTGCAAGGATTTTTTTTTGTTGTTTTATCCTTTTGATTATGATTGGGTACTCAAGACGAAAACAGCTTCAGACTTACTAATCTCAGTGAACATTCACTTTAAGTGAACAGGCTCTACACCTTTAAGAAATTAATCCTTATGTAGTTTAGGTATTTTCAGTGGTCAACACAGAATCAGTGGGTTTCAATATCTATGTTAACCATAATGAGCAATTACACACAATGAATTGAGAGCTAGTACACAGACCCAAAAGACACTTCACAATTAAATGGGGATTTGCCTTTTATAGCTAGCTTGTTAGACTTTGAACTTCAACAGCATTGGGCTTCATTTATCAAATAGTCTGTCCATACTGAACTTAGGGATTGAAAATAATTCTGATTGGTTGCTGTGGACAGACCGTTCTTTTTCAGATATTGACGCGCGGCTCAGGCTGCATGTGGAGCCCCGAACAGGCAAATCAATCGATAGCCGACGAATCGACGATCGAAAACGTTGCCAACGTTTTCAATCGTCGATTTTAATCGACTAAATCGATTAACTGTTGCAGCTCTAATTTTGATAGGAATGAGCGTAATTATGACATTGTTAGATGTGATGCTGTAAAAGTCTCTCCCAGTCAATATACTCCCATTAACCATGCACACACAGTAGAGTGTTTACCTTTCTTTGCATTCTAGACAAATTCTTCCTCTTGTCTTTGTAGGACATTAATTTCTGCTTGGGGGCAATGTCATCTGCATCCTTTTTCAGTTCCACCTCTTTAATTCTTAGATGAAGCAAGATGTTCAGCACCTAGAATCAACATGAATCGGTAAGACTGTATGGATTTAATTAAACTGCTTTATCTAGACAGCAAGGCAGAGTACAAATGTATTTGGGTTTTGCAAGTCCTCCTATGTGCACAATACACTATATTGAGCAGAGTCATTTCCCACTTGCTGTGTTTAGTACAATTAGATGTTAAGTGTTGATCTGCCCTGGGCAAGTATGCATCTTTTTCAGTGCAGCTGAATCTGTAAATCCTATGCCCCTATTATGCTAGTATTGCAGTGCGTACACTTATTCTGAAATAGGAGATTTGTACTAACCATAATGTCCATTGAGAGACACAGGATTGCAGATATTGTCAGGTTACACTGCTGGTACAAGAGGATGGCAAAAAAAGAAAACAAAATGTAGGCTAGCCCCAGTACAACCTCTCCATACCCAGCATGCCTCAGGGGTTGGACCTGTGTCCCTCAATGGGCTCCAAGAAAAGGATTTAATGGCAAGTGCAAAAATCCTAATTTTATGGCAAGACAGGAGGCTTCATATTTTGCATTACTCTCTTTACTGAATCCTCATAGCAGCAAAGAAACATAACAGAAACGGAAATAACCAATAGCAGCACACAGCATGTTATAAAGTCCACCCACATGAAGATCCGTCCTCTTTTCTTTGCTGCTCCTCATGGCAGGTCAGTGACTCGTATGTCTCACATTCCTTTGCCTTATTTTTCTTCCCACTTCAGATTTTGTGTGATTCTACACTTTTCCTATCATCTACTTGTGGTTATCCCCCTCTCCTTCTTATCTCACTATAGTTGATCAGCAATACAGACACTGCTCCCAGTACCTTTGCTGACATGTGCTCTTCTGCCTCACTTTCTCTGGTCTCTGCCCCCGACCACTCACTCTGCCCGCAGGGCTGTTCCCGGTCCATATCCCAGCCTCAGGGCTGCTTTTTTCCTCCAGGCCTTATCACCATTTGCTTGTGGCCAACTCAGACAACCGCAGCCTCAATTTTGTTGTAGCCGCGTTCTGGCCTGGAGGCAGCCACCTTTCTTTAACATTTTGTCAGAGCCGCGGCGGCCATTTTGTTGGAGCCGCGGCGCCCATTTTGTTGGAGCCGCGGCGATCAGTAAAGAGAGTAATGCAAAATATTCGCCTCCTGTCTTTAATAAAATCCCGATTATTCGGTCACTAAAGCTAGAATAATCATCAATTTCCTTCTCATCTATTAAAGGACACAGGAATTAAAATACTGACAGGATGTCCAAAAGCAGTCCAACAGAATATGGGTAATACAACATCCGCTAACAGGCCTAACAAAGAAAACTGGGGACTTCCTGCAGCCCAGGAGTGCCTGAATCTGATCCGGATAACGAGACCACCTCAACAGTGCAGTAAGGAAACTGGATAAACCCCAATGCATGAAGAAAGCCACCAAAAAAAAAAGAAAAAAGGCCAGAAAAACTTTGGCTAGATATCCATCCTCCTAGAACACTAGAAACAAACTGAGGCATGCTGGGTAGAGGAGGGGTTATCCTAGGGATGGCTTACAATTGTTTGTGTGCCAGTGACCAAGCCTCCTGTAGGTGGCGCTATAACCTGACAGTACCTGAATTCCTGAACCCCTGAATGGATAAGAAAGAAAAAAGTAGAAATCTTTTTTTGCTTGCATTCACAGGTCTGCTATGCTGCTCCATTTCTGTCTACGGAGCGAGGTATGTGGACAAGACGCAATGGGTCAAAGAGTGCTGATGATGTCACTGTTGGCTTTGTCAGTACAACTCTCAGGCTGGCTGAAAAAGCCAGCAAGGCATCAAGCACTTGTGAATAGCTTTGCTGAGAACGGCATAATCAACAGGTGTACGACCTTTAATCACAGATAGCATGGATAACTGTACCTGTATTTATAGAGTCAGCCAATAGAGAAGAAGTTTTGCTTTCCGAGTTTGCAGACATTTTAAGAAGGTATGTGGTAACCTCCATGTACGTTTTGCTCTTTTTTTTTTATTGCTATTCTCAATTGCAGCATGGGTACTCTCTAGATTAGGGTAGGAGCACACCTTGCACGGGTTACTTTAAAGCAATGTAGTTTCCCCACATGTTTACAAAATAGTCATCTGATTTCAATAGCAGGTTAGGCTTAAAACAGGTGTAAACTAGGCACACTTTGCCAACTAGTATTGCTGGAAAAGTTTGGTTTATGTAGTGTATTGCGTACCCGTGCACCTCCTTGCTAGTGATTCATTTACAGTGCCGCTAGCCATTTTCTGTGTATGCTGGAACACAAACAATAGCTCGTCACATACACGGCGCTTCCAACACACTGAGTAGCATGTTCAGGATTTACACAAGCCCCTGTGTAATACCAAGCTTAGTTCCAGCATACTTGTCTGGCATATAGTCTCAACAATACACATAACTGCAACGCAGCAACATGGCTTTGCCTAGCCAATGATATCTAACAATTACAAATGCTGCATAGTTTACTTTACCGTAATAGCTCTTACAGAACTGAAAATCATTAAACGTGTTTGAAATTTAAACACAACATACAGGGATTTTGTGACTCTTAAAGATCATAAATACATAACACAGATAAATGCAACACTTGACAAAATTCTTGTAAAAGTCATACAAGACACTCACAGACTATAAACTACTCTGTGTTGATGGCCAGAATGACGTATAGACAATTCATATGAGCATCTTCAATTTACCTCTGGACGCACGTCATAATTCTTGCTCTTCACCAATCCTGAAATCACCTTCACTGCTGCCAAAGAAGCATGGCCAAATTTATCCTGTCTGAAAAGCTTTTTCACTGCCTCAATGCACACATCGGCAATCTGTGAAATACAAAGACACAAAACTACAGTGATCTTGCATAAAAACACCATATGGTATCAATAAATCAGCTATACCATTCAGTAGTTGATAAAAAGTCGAGTTGATAAAAAGGGCACCACATGTGGAATACAGCACCTTTACTGGATAAAAGCAGCAATGCCCATCTAGTTCTTATCCTACGAAACCCTTGGTGCCCCTTTGTTTCCCAAGCACAGGGTGCACAAACATTTGCTTGACTGATTTTTCCACCTTCTAGGTCACTGACATATACAGGCAGTCCCTGGGTTATGAACAAGATAGGGACTGTAGGTTTGTTCTCAAGTTGAATTTGTATTTAAGTTGGAACAGGTAAATTTTTTAGGTGTAACTCAAGCCCATAAAAACATTTTCTTAGTTTTGGATAGCATAGGGAAGGGTTAACCCCCTGTAACATTTGTTTCGCTGTCCTCACAGTGGCTCTAACCCCGCACCATACTAACCAAAAATAAAAAAAAATTTGCACGGAGTTCTACTTTAAATGCAACTTGCATTACAACTAGTGGAACAGCCTGGGACCTCGGTTCGTACGTAACTCAGATGTTAGTAACTCGGGGACTGCCTGTGCTAAGCAGTATGACATCCAAACTTACATTAGTGCACCAATTTGATGGTATATGATGGCTTTACATCTTTTTTAAGGCATGTGAAAGCCTAATGTCTTCCTAGTGATGTCACCACACTTGAGAAGAAAGCTTCTCTGCCGTGATGGCAGACGGGAATTGTAGTTCCTCCTTCCTATGGATGGATGACACGGCTGTGTGGGTAAAGCCACACGTTTCCAAAAAAGGGGGGTGGGGGGGGTAAAATGAACTTAATCTTTGAAGAATAATTCCAACCAATGCTGAAAGTTCCACTTTAGGAATTATTTAGTGTGTTAAATCGCTCTCTTTTTGCACGTCAAAAGATCATTGAGCAGTGAAAGTCCAATGCTGTCATATCACAGACCATGCATATACAGCATACAGGAACAGTGACACTGCTGTGATTCCTCAGCTGGAAGATGTGCTTCCAACGCTGCACAACATAGGATGGCCTAAATGGTGACCAACAAAATGACTCGAGTATATTTCATTAATATCACATGTTCATGCATGTGTTTCTACATGAGCTTGGGGGAGAACATTCAACAGTTTCTATGGTGTAGCTAGGCTAAAAACATAGCTAAACCATAAGCATTTTTCAGTTTCTTTATTCCCATGGGACAAAAATGCATGCTGCTGCAGAGGAGATGCCATATATCACTTTTTTGAAGAGCAAATTGTGGCAAAACACATAGTCAAGACCTATCTGTAATCCGCTAATTAAGAAAAGAAAGGTGCCAGTGAAAAGCAGATTACTTTACATCAGAACATGAAAATTTGCAGTTGAAGAGGACCTGTTACTTTATGTGTGATGATCAATGAATACAAACCTTGAAGCATTTGATGATTATTCTCTTTCTAGCCTAATACGTGGTGCCTTTCAAGCCACATCCCTGAGAATGCTTAGATTGTTCAATTTGTTCCCTTGTGCTATCAGGGGTGGCTCAGAAGACACATTTGGCAAATACAAGCACTGTATCAGAAAACACCAAGGTACATAGAACAGGTTGTGCATTTGGTAATGATATTACTAGCCTTGTAGACATATTAACAATAAGCCATTAGTAGTACATGCTCTAATGTAAGAATAACAATACAATGCTGCAGCAACAATACATTATCTGCAGCAGGCTGTCTTTTATAGGGTTTTAATGTTTTTGTGCTACCTCACCGCAGACAGTGCGTTTAACCCTCAATTTCTGCAAAGTGACTGTCTCATAAAGACGACACTATCTGCCTTCAGACCCTGCATTCCTGAGCTGTGTCATACATATGTTTCTTCTCAAGCGATAACCCTCTCTGGCATCTCCTACACTACCGTAGTACAATTATGACACTTTACTGCCCTCTAGTTGTGGACAAAATCCAGTGCTGGAAAAACGGTTTTATACCATTAACAATTTATTTTCCCCCAAAAGAATGGTTGTCACTTATGTGTCTAGTACACAACAACTTCCTTTTCTAAATAGTAGATACATCAATGTATTATAGTCGCTGCTATTGGAGCAAAACATTGCTATAAATCAAAATTCCACCTTCTAAGGCCACACCAGATGGATTCTTAAATGGTATATTTTATTGCACTTTGCACATTCCTTTTTGCCCTATTACTGGAAACCAGTACTGAGGAAAATATGGAGGCTGCCACTACTATCAGGTGTTTTTGAACAGTCCAGGTGCCTGGTTATTATTCTGATCCAATAGTTTCAGCCACTTTGTATATAGGGCAGACTTGATTGACTCAAAACAAGTTTACATCCAATCAGAAAGCAACGGCCAGGTAACTAGCATTTTCTGAAAATCACCAATGGCATTCCGTGTACTTCTACTTCTATATGTTTTTGCTTTAAACCCCTACATGTCTAAGTAGGTCCATAGACATCAGATCCCTGCTACATGTAAGAATCTGGACAATATTTACCAACAACCATAATGTGAAATCCTGACAAACCCCTAAATACCCTTCCTCCGACCCCCCTTAAACTCACCTTACCAGCACTCCACTCACTTCTGGGTAAAGAGGAGTAATGACATTACTCAGTTCTATCAGCCACTTGCTAGGTTTGAACACTCTCACATGACCGGGGGTGTGAAGTAACCACTCCCCTAGGTCGCTGACATCAGTAATTTCAGTGCAAGAGAGGAAGGAGTGGTGAAGAATGGCTATCAAGGTGAGTAAAAGGGGGTCGGGGGGAGCTTTGCCGAGACACTGTCACCTTGCCTTGCATGGGGGTCTCTTTAAGAACCTTTTAAAGTGTTGCTTGATGTATAAAATTATTTGTGACCATTCATTTCAAACAAGAATGTACCTGACCCTTTTCTTTCCCATAGCGCTTGTGTTTTCAGATGTTTGCATTGTTGTGTGTTAAAGGGTCAGATGCATTGTTTACTATGTAGCTGCACATTGTAGAAATGAGTATGTGACTAACGCACATGCATAGGTGTGAAACCTGCCTTAATGTTTTTTTTAAATGAATACATAATAGACTATATAGTGCTTTCACCACTTTGTAAAGTTCAACTTCATAGTAAGTTTAAAAATATTTGCAGGTTTTATAACCTTTGTAAGACATGAAGAAGAAGTAGGTCATTGTTTTACTCACTAACACTTCAAAGAATACCATACAAGCTTTCCCAATAAACCCAGCCAAGCATCCACATTTTGTCACAAGATAGGAGTAAAGCCTGTAAAAAAACAAACAAATGAAGTATGAAAAGGGACAGCTAACCTTCTTACACTTGTCATCAATGAGCGGTACTACAAGGACGATGATGTTGTTGTGAAAATTGAAGTGGGAAAGGGAGATCATGAGCTCACACAAGCACATCACTGCCACCTCTGCCAGTCCTCTGTACGCCTTTAATGACACCACCTCGCTCTTCTTGGTTTTCATTTGTTTCCAATCTGTGGGAAAGATCAATCACTACATTGATGAATAAAATATTACAACACAAACAGCAGATATGAATGTGAGATCTATTATTCAAAACTGTTGGAATTTTCAGCAATATGGAATCAATTATTTTGTTTTTGTAGAACACAACGCCTAAAATATATATTACTGCAAATACAGAGCGGATCTCTGAAAACATGAAAACTAAATTACAAGCATATTTTGTATAAAGCATATCATTAGGACAATAGGAAAGAAAGCCACACTTTGTCTTTAACCAGTTGCCGTCCGCCCGTTGCAAAAAAACAGACAGACGGCACAGTCGCATTGGCGTTTTTTTTCTGTGCGCGCGCACGGGCAGGAAGAGAAACCCGTCCGATGTAAAGAGCCATTTTCGGCTGTTTCACATATACACGATCGGTGGCTCTATAGCCTGCTGATTGTGTATATGTGCTGGCTGCATGCCCCCACTCCCCCCCTTGAGTACCTCTCCCCCTATGTAATAACAATAAGTGTAAAAAAAATAAAAAAATATATATATAAATAAAAAATAAAGCCACATAAGAAAAGTTTTAAAACCCCAAAAAAATGATTAAGTTCCCCACACCCACGTTTACGCACATATAAACGTAAATACGCGTCCGGTGCAACTGCGCATGAAAACGAAAATTGCGCTACACATGTTACATATCGCCGCGAACGGCAGTTAGAGCAATCATTTTAGGGCCATCAATCACTGATGACACTAAACTGATGAGCGGTAAAAGCTTTTAAAGCGTCCCCTATGGCCAATTTTGGGTAATTTTTGAGGTTTCACGAGCGCACGCAATTTTGAAGCTTGACATGTTTGGTGTCTTTTTACCCGACGAGACCCCGTCTCGTGTATTTTAACAAAAAATTGGGTAACAATAAATGTTTTATCATTTAATATAGGGGAAACAGTTTTTTTTTTTAATTTCGGTAATTTTTCCTTAATATAGTAAAAAATAAAAACCACAGTGGTGATGAAATACCAGCAAAAGAAAGCTCTATCTGTCCCCAAACAATGGTATAAAATTAATTTCAGTACAGCGTTGCATGACGGAATAAATGTCAAAGTACCGCAGCGCTGAATACTAAAAAATGGCCTGGGCAGGAAGGTGGTTTAACACCGCGGACTTCAACTGGTTAATATAATACACAATAACCATGCTCACATTATGTTTCATAGCTCAGAAAACACACACATCGGCTTACCCTTTATTGTTTGCTCCAGATTTTCCAGATAAAATTTGTACTGACTTACTAAACCTTCTTCAAATTCTCTGAGTCTTTGGGTGTCCTTCTTGACCTGTTTTGCAAAATAAAACATTTTGTCTGAGCACTACATAACAGATTAGCAAGCAATCTCATTGAGCTGGACCAATATGAAGCTACCTATTCATTAAGAGTATCCCAGATGACAAGTGCATTGAATTTAGCACAAGCTAGCACATATGGGCCAAGGGGTAGGTGGACTTTTATTTCATTAGAATATTTGTTAAAGCCATAAACAAAAACCATCAATATCCCTGTTAACTTGTTCTAGGCCTTGTTTATATCCGTCACCAATTCCAGGCAGTTAGGAAGCAAAATATCCCACTTTATTTTTGCCAACATAGATGTAGAACATCAATTCAGGTTATGGTTAAAAAGGCATCCTAGAAACAGAGAGTTTAACCCATCTTCTTAAATCCTGTAAACTCTTCTCTACGTGAAAGGAGTGGTCAGATGAACTCTACTAAAGGGGACTGAAGGTCTGACAACCACATTCACCATTCACAAAATGTCATGCTTCTTAGAATTTTTTCGTCACGGTGGTCGAAATCAATTTCACGGCAATAACAATTAGAAATTAAAACGAAAGTTCCGAAGTCGATTTCGTTAATTCGAAATTCTAATCTGTAATTCTGTATACGCGACTTAACAGTGCCCCTTCCCTTAAACAGATACCATGTGTATGCAGGAAGAAAAAGTTCACAGGATTCAAGATAAAGTTATTTGCAATCTCTAATGTTTTTTATGATGCCTGGGGAAAGAGGAAAGCAGAATTCTAATAATCCAAATACGGTATATACATACAGAGTAGGTCCACTTTGATGCACTGCTGATAATAGGACGCTAAGCACTACCCTAAGCAATGTGTTACTTCCAAACGTGTTGTCATAGTGATTAGGTGATTATCTAATAATTCCTGTAGGAAGGAGAGCTGTTGGGTCTGAGAAACCCAATTTATCTTACAGATATGTAAAAGCCCAAAGCATGTTTTTCTACCCAAAGGTAGAATTATAAGAACAACCATTTACATAGTACCTAAAAAGGCTAAACAACCAGAAAAAAAATAAACGAATAGGAGTGATAATACTAGTATAACAAGAATACTAGATGCTGCCACATAAATGGGAGAGAGGAGGAGCGTTGCTCAAATCTGTTACAGAATAAATGAAGAAACATCATAGATGAGCTAAACTTTTGTCATGTACTGCCACAAACAGATAGACAGAAAAACACATTTTTACAAAGCAATCTTACTCCTCTATATTAAAAAAATTGCAGATGTAAATAACAGGGTCTGGACTGACACCAAAATGACTATAAAAGGGTTGAGTGTCCAATAATGGTTACACGTGACTAAAAAGCACTAGAAAGTTATCTTGGAAATGATTGATGGTTGCCATGCACCCTGTAATTTTACGATAAAACATATGAACCAATCCATCTTACACATTTCCAGGACATCAGAATAGTTTCTCTTGAACCTAAACACATGTTATAGGCAGCAAAGTCTAATAAGAACATTTTACGACCATGGTGGTAAACACTTAGGCTATATCAAACAATTCATCTATAACAAGCACAAGTCATCTTTAATAGTTCTGGTACCTCTAAATTCTTGAAAGGAAAATCGGCTGCAAATTGTTACTGTGTGTATTTGCGACCAACAGTGCATGATAAAAGAGGTTTTCCAGTTCCAGAAATAAAGTGGGAAATCTGTCCAAATATATTCCCATTACCATCAGATACCCTGGTCAGCTTTTTTTTTAGTGAGGCTTCCAATTAGCAGCAAGGCTAGCAGTGTTTAGCATACTACATGCTTCTCTCTGGTATGATGCTGCCTGGTTTCTAAGATGCAAAGCAGGCTACATAGTGGGTTTCTATGACCAGTGTAAGTTGTGCACTGGTAGCCTGAGTGCTTGCTAAATGTGACTATTAAGCATCTTTTTGTCCAAAGTAAAAACCCAACACGTCTCACCCTTGCAGTCTTTTCCTCCTCTGTCAGTGGACGTATCTTATAGGCAGGAGCAAGATCTTTAAATATTTCCATCAATGAGAGCAACACCAGCTTTCGGACAGTCACTGCTACTGTAGAATCCTGTTCCATTAGCATAGCACGCAGTTCCTTCAGCTTTCTAATCTGTTCAAAGACAAAATAATATTTGATTTCAGGATGCGATATAAAATTACCCCCAAATCTGCTTCAGCACAAAATCAATCAATTCAAATTTTTAAAATTATACCACAAAAAGTAACTGTCAACTCCTACTTCACCCCAGTAAAAGCTTTGCAGAGTCTCCTACTAAGGTGTTGTCAACCAAGCATTTTGTCATGTTTGGAACAGTATCATTACTCACATGCACAAATCCTCTATGCATGTTAGGCATGTGCAACCTTTAGCTTTTTCATATACACAAACTGACCAACAAAGCCCAACATGCAGGTCCTAAATCAAAACTTCACCCGCAGAAGCAATTTGGACCTTAACACCATCCCTAGATGCTGCAGGGATATTTTTAGAATAATAGGAGATAGGGTAGCTCAGAGTAATCGGTTTTGTTTCAGCACAAAATAAAAACAAGAAGCGTTAAACAGCTTCAAAGGAGAATTATGGGGAGAGTGAAAAACATTAATCCCCATAATTAGAACCAAAGTGTGACACTGAAGCTGTCACACGTCGGCCCCATGTATCAAGAACTGAGCAATCACTAAGTTTCCGATCATCTCCCTGCAGAGAGTGGTGACTGTCAGTCTTCACTTACTGCAGGGATTCCCTCAGTCCCTCTATCTATTCCTCCAGCACTGACTGGAGGAACGGACAGGGAGGGGGCAGGCAAAGCTGGCTCTGCCGCTAGCTGTCAATCAGGCTGCGGGGTGGATCCCAACTATATTGTCGGGATCTTTCCCGGCTGCAGTGCGGCTCTGTGCTATCAGCATATAGAGTCATAGAAGGACAAATGTTTTGCGTCACAGGAGGACATAGCAAATGTCCTCCTGTGACCCTAAAGAGAGCTATAGCCAAAAAAAGGTTAGGCCATAGTTCTCTTTTAAGCCTTATTTGAGAATAAATGGCCATTGATAAATGTTTGCTTAGTGCCCAGACAGACTAGAGAAGATATTCAGATGAGAGTAATGGCACACATATTTCTCTGTATTTATTAATACAAACCACACACACTGTTCTCTGGATCTGCAAGTATAGAGGAGGCCAAGGTCGCAATGTGAACCTTCTTCTCTTCCAGCTTTTCTCTTCTATGCTGTATCAGCTCTTCTGTACTCATCAAATGAAGTGGTTCTTCTGGCACACCTACAGAAACAGATACAACTAAATGCCATGTTTCTCTAATTTGCAAAAACGTAGAGTTGCCCAATAAATGAGATTAAAGTGTATGCAAAGCCAAAAACTTTTTATTTTTAGTTTCTTTTTTTAAATAAAGTTTTGGATATAGTGGGGAAGGATTTGAACCAGTGTCAGGTATTTAACTATGTGCGGCTATGTTGGAGAGATTTCCCTGGCTTACTGTTCTGCTGACAAAATTTTACCAAACGTAAAGTGAACTCTACAACAGAAAACAAAATGATACTTTTCTTTAGTAGAGTAAGGTAAAGTTACACCGGCCATACACTCATTTTTTCTTTTTTCAACCTGCGGGCTGAACGAAGATAACAAAACAAATTCCTCCATCAACGCTTAAGAGCATTGATCAAGAAATCTCCCGCTATCTTCATTGTATTCTGACAGCTCATTAGCTGCCCACTCTGATCATTCAAAGATTTTCCAACCGACTCCTTCGATTAGCTGATAGAGGGATGCCAGTCAAAAGGGTGACCACAGCAGCATCCACAAGGGTAATCTGGTATTATGAGCTTGTGATCATTAAACATATTTTGTTCTTTGATTCAATCCAGTCTCTACTCTAATCACATATCTTAGAAAACAAAAAAATATGTATTTATATATTACTGTATTGCAGGTGCCATATATGCCAATATAGGAGTTGTTATCCTCAGTTCCATACTCCCTCCTGCATGTTTCATTGGATTCCATTAACATCACCTCCCAAGTTTACTTTATTTCAGTCAACTGATAAATCCCTGCTGTGTAACTAGTTCATGTAGCATTACTAGCTTGTAACACAGTTCAGAACAGAAGAGGACTGCGCAGATTCATGTAATATAGATTGCAAACCAGATAACAATTCACCTTCATTTCCTTGCACCTCCATTAGCGCTTCCTGGCCCTCATCTTCCTCCTCAGAATGTACAACTGCAAAGGATGAAAATCTGTGTTATATTACAGAGCAATATGCACATAACACACACAAGATATAAGAATGTACAATTACCTGGCTTTTCTTTGCTTTGGGGAATAATGCCCCTTTTGTCTTTAATGGGCAGCAGGTGAATGAGTTCTTTTTCAGGTTCAGTCTTCATACGTCTGGGCATCTTCTCATACTTCTCAATCACATTATCCCCTTTTCTTTTTGTGGCATGAACTGGTTGACTGAAGCAGAATTAGAGGAAAGCATAAAAAGTAAATTTTGCACACATGATCCATACATATTATCTGCTCACATTGGCAGAATACTATTTGAAAGGCACTGCAGAAAAACTACATCTACTTTTCTAGAGGCTGGAAGTGGAAGCACTTCACATAAAAAGTTGACACAAAATTGTTTTCTGCAATTACATGTACATTAGCTTTCATTTACCCTTTTACTTAAGAGTTCTCACAAGATTCATTATTTCAGAAAAGCATACAACCTGAATTTATAACACTGCTTTTTTACAGTCTAAACTAGGGGTAGCCAAACTCTGGCCCTCCAGCTGTGGTGGAACTACAAATCCCATGAGGCATTGCAAGATTCTAATGGCCACAGACATGACTCCCTGAGAGAGATGCATCATGGGATTTGTAGCTTCACCACAGCTGGAGGGCCGGAGTTTGGCTACCCCTGGAACTGCTGCTAAGCCATGTCATATAAACCGTTCTAATGTCCCTGAGCTCTTCATACATTTTCAGGAGTTATTTTTTTCAGAACATGAAACCTTCTGGTTTGAGATCTCATTTATATTGCACTATGCCTTTGCTATTTTTTTTTTTTTTTACATTAACTTGTTCCTGTAACTGCTCTTTAACAGCCCTACAAGTAAATGGGTTCTCCAGAAAAGATCACAGTAGAGCATCACACATTCCGTACGCTGACTCCAGGAACAGGCTATCAGACTTCAGTGAATTAAAAATGTCATCATGGGGACCAGAGAATAGATGAGCAAAGGTACTGCAATACACAGGGATGTAAACCGGTAAATCTGCGCTTCTGGAGAGAGGTGGTATTTGGAATGAGAAATTAGATGGATTAAGTTAATAAATTAAGAATAAGTGTGAATAAATAAACCCAAAGCTGCTCTGAGAAGGGATGAATCCTAGTATGATCGAAAAAAAACACAAAGCGCTAAGGGTAAATGTATGAGCAAAAAAGTGAGCTATAAGTAATTCTGGCGAGGCCAGTCTAAAACCTAATATATATGTATAAAACAGGACTAGCTTCCTAAAAATATATAAACCCACTCTAACTATAATGCAATAAACAATTAGAACCAATAAAATTCATTCCAAAGATACACTGCTATTTTTGCACATTTGTATATTTGCACACGGAATCTACCGTTCACCTGCCACTCGAGAGGGACAGTTTGGATCAATTTCTAGCACACTGCTATTTTTGCACATTTTTATATTTGCACACGGAATCCACTGTTCACCTGGATTTTTTTATGTATTGGACACTGTTTTGACGTTTTAAACATTTTTCGTTTATATAGTTCTTTGGAATTAATTTTATTGGTTCTAATTGTTTATTGCATTATAGTTAGAGTGGGTTTATATATCTTTAGGAAGCTAGTCCTGTTTTATACATATATATTAGGTTTTAGACTGGCCTCGCCAGAATTACTTATAGCTCACTTTTTTGCTAATACACAGGGATGCACAGCAGAGCAAGGGTTACCATTGGGTGACATGCAAAAATAGGTTTCCTGATGCAGCACTAAATTATGATTAATGTGTTATTTCTAAGCTTCAAGGGTTTCATCTCCAAGTTTTGCCAATTATTTCTATTATGGATAAAGAAAACTCATCTTGCACTGCTTCATAAAAGGTGAACAACGCTATAAAACGTTCTTTCATTTTAAAACCCAACTCCAGCCAAAATATTTTTTTCTTTTGGCCAAGCTTGGAAAAAGTAAATGCTTCTGTAAATTTGTTGGAATTCTGCCCTGGAACCCACAGGGGAAATTTCACCTGACTTCCCGTCCCTCTGACAGCAGGACAAGTGAGAGAAGCGGTTGTCATCAGGGCAGGAATATACCAGCAGTAAGAACCTTACAGAGCTGCTAGCTCTTCCCCATTTTAATGGAAAAAGGTGCATTGTTGCAGGCTCTGTCCCCACTTGAGAAATTTACCATCGCTTTTAGCCCTAAAAGAAGTGGGGCTAAAATCAAGCCAATGGGGACACAGGCTGCAAACAAAACATGAAGTGGGCCTTTACCTACTGGATAAACTTTTTCTTAGCTGCTTCGTCCCCTTACCCTCTTATAAAATAACATAGTTGAATGTTTGTTTGTTTTTTTAAAAGAAGTTTGGGGGCCACCCCTTCTTGATTACTTGCCTTGGCAAGGATGACATAAGCCTCACCCATCCAAGGAGGTAGTATTTTAGTGAGGGGCACACATGCGCTGCAAGACTTCATGCATGCACAGACATGTTGTGGGTCTGGTTCAAGTATTTTAGACCTGGCTAACACCCACAGCATGTCTGTGCATGCACAGAATCTCCCAGCAGTCTCGGGTCTGAGCCAGGTCCAAAATGCTTGGACATGCTGATTGGCCTGGAATCCGGCTGATTCACATGCTGATTGGCCGGGAAGCTGGCTCCATGCTTCGTCACTTGGTGAGCCAGCTTCCCGGCCAATCAGGAATCCGGCATGGCATGCAATGACTTGCCATCTGGCTTCTTGATACCAGAAGTTCTGGTATCGGGATAAGTATCAGAAGCATTTATGCGAGTAAGAGTACTCGCCCAAATACTTGGTATCGGAACTGATACTAGTATTGGTGCATCCCTAGTTAATAAAGACAGACGGCATCATATTGCCCATAGTTCAACTTAACTACATTTCAATTTTAATTTATAGATCCTGAAATCTCCAACTCTCAACAAATGTTTCATTGAAAAATGACAACCTGGAAGTGTTTTATATCTTCTTGGTGTACAGAATGCCCTTGGAAATCACATTTTGCATTTTGCGCGATTCACAGATTTCCCAGGAGTTAAAATCCAGATATCCTCTGCAAATATGAATCTGTAAAATGTGTGCATAAAGCTTTGCAATAAAGAAGGAACTGTTTGTCTACTCAAAAATAAAATGACACTTTAACTGTGTGACAATACCTGTCGGAAAGGTCTCTGGTCAGGAATGAAGCTCTCTGAGCCATCTCCCGCATAAGCTGCAGGTCATCTTCATCTATCATGTCCAGGGGGAGGGACTCTTCATCCAGCTCATTTTCTTCAATGGCTACAAAAGGGTAAGGGTTGATACACAATTATTGGGTTATTTCACCTTTTTTTAAAAAAAATTAAAAGATGAACTGGCTCATAACACCCCCCTAACCCCTGCGGTAGCCACTGCAATTAGTTCCAATGTATACCATTCCCAATCACCCACGCCAGCCAGTATAACCGTCCCAATGCGTGAAAATTGAACAGTCCCGCAGACTGAGTGCAGCCATGTGAACATGCTTACAAATGAGAATCTCATTGATCAGAGAGATTCTCATTGGTCAACACGGACTAGTGGCCACACTGACCAATGGGGAAGTCAGAAGGGTGCTGTCAATTAGTTCCCCTTTGCGTTTTTTTTATAAAAGCATTAACTTAAACTTTAATGCCAACACCAAAATGTATCTAGGAAGCACTAAAAAAAAAATCATGGCAGCTATGAACTATCTGCATTATAAAGTGTGATACTTCATCATACTACATCAATAAATATGGAACATGCTAGTATTAACAAACCACATTGTTATTTTAGAAAACAAAAGTACCACTCTCTTGATATATACAAAATCTTCTGTTCCCCAACTTCCAGCCTAGGGGGCTCAGATCACAAGGCCTCTGACCACCACCCATAACTAAAGAATCTTCTGTTTTAACCAGCAGTTGGATAATGGGGAAATAAAAAGATTGCCTCATGTACATTAATAATCACAAGCTATACTCAGAGACAACGTTTGTAATATTGATAATGTACATTACATTAATCTGATATCTTTCCCATATTAGAAAATATTACAGTTTCCCTTTCATACATACTACAAAGGGAACCCTGTGTACTGATATTTATTAAAGGCTACATTCAGATGGCCCTTCTGTTGGTACCTGGCTTCTTCTTCACAACATCCAGGAGTACAGGTCTTTTGGAGCTGACATCCCGCACAGCCTCCCGCAGCTTCTTCTGCTCTTTCCTGTGTTTCTTTGCAGAGCTCTCCTGTTTATACTGCTTGTTCTTTAACTTATTTTCAAGTTTGAGTTTGCTGGTCTTCAGCAGCTTGCGAAAGCTGGGCGCTTGTTTCCGATGTCTCCTCTAAATAAGAGGCAAGAGAAAAGTTTTTTGTTTTAAAGCTAGACGTGCTCACTGAAATACATTTCTGCATTTTATAAGAGACATTGTCATTTTGCTTATGCAGGACAAAGTGACAAGTGTTTGCCGATAGCCCTTCTTCCTCAACCAAGGTATACTGACCTGTCATTGCTGCTTTAGTCTATTCTGAGTAAGCTGCAGTGTTGAAACATACCTGTGCTGATGACACCACTGCTCCCCACACGTGGCAGTGTTCAGGCCTTTGCAATTTGCCCCTCAGCCCAGAACAGTGTCACCCAAGAGAGGTAACATGCACGCCCATACCTGGAAGACCTATAATAGCAGATTTACGTATTCTGTGATAGTTGGCATCTTTACAGGTTCTCAGTAAGCACAGGGAGAAAGATCCCTGTATTACTAGAATTTAAAACAAACTGTTTTAGGGCTTGTTCACACCGTGTCCGGATCACGGCCAGACCTGAACAGTTTGTTCCTGGACCAAAAAAGCATCCCCATGTATCCCTAAAGGTATTTCTGGCCTCCGTTCACACCAGCGCAGTCCATCCCGGACCAGACAAAAAAAATACTGCTGGTCTCATTTTCTCTGGTCTGGAATGCAGTGGAACTCATGGAAATGCATCAAATGCACTGGACTGCACCTAAAAGCCTATTTTAAGCTAAAAAGAAAAAACAGAGCATAATTGTGATAAAAACACGGCAAAATGCACTGTACGACATTTGCAGATCTGGTCCGTATATGGTATGGACCAAGAATGGCGGATGATATAAAGCATAGAAGCCTCAGGTGTGGTTGTAATAACATGAAGACCTTATATTTGCAACAAACTAAACAGCTACCTTTGTAACTATTACGGTTTAGCTTGAAACAATGATGATGTACACAAGTGCTGTTTCCTAGTTCATGTTTTGTGGACATCCATGAAGATCCAGGAACCCACTCAAACAAAAAACAGAACATACAAATTTGCCACTCTGTAGTTTAATTCTTTTCTCCCTGCACAGGATTTTCACAAAAAACACATACTGCACATAGACATGTAGATGTTTCCTAAACCAAATGGATTTATTTGGACTGTGCAACAATCACTAAGTCAGAGGGCAAATTTACAGGTCAAAAATGTTAAATCCCAACTGGAGGCAAATTTAGAGGGGATAAAAAAAAGTCTCCCAGTGGCAGGTAAAAACAAACCAAGCACTCTGGAAAGTGAAGGAAGAAAATTACTGTCAAGAGTTCGGCTTTAAAAGAGAACTATGGGGTAAGTGTTTTCCCCCATAGTTCTCCTAAGGGTCACGGGAGGACATAAACTAGCGCCCTCCCGTGACCCAAAGCTCAGTATATCTGATAGTATACTGAGGCCGCCGCAGCCGGATCCCGACAATACTGTCGAGATCCACCCAGCTATCTAGAGGCAGAGCCAGCTGCACCCGCCCCCTCCATTCCGCCAGTCAGTGCTGGAGAATCGGAGAGGGGGGGAGATGCAGGGAGATGATCGAGAAGTGAGCGAGCAACTGTATATGTTCGCTCACTTCCCAATCTATTTTTCCAGCAGAACCCCTACGCTAGAGAAGGCCGTTTGCCTTGATCTGAATGGGCTCAGTTTACACCACCACATTGCACCACACTGTGCCCATAGAACTTAATGAAATGTCACTCAAGACAAAAACAAAAAACAGTGCAATGCGCTGTGATCGGTGCCTCAGCACTGTGCCTGGTAACGCACCCCAGCAGCTGTTCATTGTGTGGTATGAACCCGTCCTAAATGTTCTTACTGACCAAGCTTTAGAAGTAGTATTTCTAAATAGAATATCAAACGTATAAATATCACATGAAGGGACTGTCAGCCATGGCTTTCCTATCCAGTATTACCAGTAACAGTTTACAAAGTAAAGGCTGTCTGGGAACTCTTCACAAGTATGTCAAAGAAAACCAGTGACTGAGAAAATCTTACAAGGTAAATCTAGGAGGGAATATGTCCTCCGTCATATGAGGGAGTTTATTCTACTTAAAGAACTCCAGTAGTTTCAAAAGTTAACCCTTGTAGTGTAATATCCCTGCACTGCAAGGGTTAACTGTTAATTTTTCTCTAAAGGATCAAATAAAAAAAATATACTCACCCAATCCTCAATCACGCCTGGCTGCTAGACTAATCCCCGCAGCCTCTTCTCTGGGCTCCAATGATCTAAGCCCTGCTGACATTGTCACATGTAATACAAGTCCATTCACCTGCCACAGACGTGAGGATGCCCAGGGACATACTGCAGCCTGAGTGGAGGATGGAAGATTGGATAAGTGTATCTTTATTTTTTTGCCCCGGTCCCTAGAGAAAAAATGAGCAGTTAAGGCCCACTGCAAGGGTTGACTTTTTATACACCTGGTGTTCATGTTTAAGGTAATATTTAGAAGTGACATTTTCCAATTTCTTAGTATAAGGCATAACCACTGACCCTCTTTCTTCCTCATGATGGCAAAGATTGGCCGGACACAGGGTGTCACTGGTGTGAAATATGGGTAAAAAGGTTAGCGTAGTGTGAATTCAAGTGTATGTCGAACTAAATGCCAAATGAAAATATATGTTTGCACCTGCACACCTAGATATCATAGCCTTTTGTATTGTAACTACCAATCTTCTAAATGTTATCTTATCTTTTACACTGTCATTCTCAGTGATGGATATGAGGTTTTTTGTTTTGCAGAGTGACAACCTTTATCCTCTGCTTTGCAGTGCAGCTGTGTTGTCTCCCTTCCGTGCACGCACTTGCTGTAAAGACTACAGACAGTAATGCCTATGCACAGTATGCCTGGTCTCTCTGCTTGCCAATCGTTTCTGGACATGCTTCATGCACTACACCGTTGCCAAAGCTGAAGGTAAAGCAGCTTGGCAAGGGGCATCAATCAGATGCCATTCCTCATCTACAGGCAGAAGCGTGCAAGGGCTGCTGGGAACTGAAGGAACTAACAGGGATAAGAGTGGAAGTGATGCCCCATTGCTGCCCAATGACAAGACACCAGAGGTCACCAGACCACCGAATATGCATGAAATGAAAAGTACCTTGGAGACCATTTGTGAAGCTTGCACATCATACTCGCTTGTCTGATATGGATACGTGGCACCCCGCTCATTTGATATGGATACGTGGCACCCCGCTCATTTGATATGGATACATGGCACCCCGCTGGCTTGATACGGAATGCATTTTATAGGAACGCATGGCACCCTACTTGTTTTTACAGGAACACATGGCACCCCGCTGGCTTTACAGGAGCGCATGGCACCCCGCTGGCTTTACAGGAGCGCATGGCACCCCGCTGGCTTTACCGGAGCGCATGGCACCCCGCTGGTTTTACCGGAGCGCATGGCACCCCGCTGGTTTTACCGGAGCGTATGGCACCCCGCTGGCTTTACAGGAGCGCATGGCACACCGCTGGCTTTACAGGAGCGCATGGCACACCGCTGGCTTTACAGGAGCGCATGGCACACCGCTGGCTTTACAGGAGCGCATGGCACCCAGCGGGTTTTAACTGAAGTTTTCGCATCTCCCAAGTAAACATTTCCCAATAGAAATGAGGAGGCAGCCATTGCTTATCACCTTCTGAAAGTGCTGGATGTTATGTTTATGGCTTCTGTCATTGATCCAGAAGAACGAACATTTGGGAAGTCTTTATCCGCATACTTGTTCCTGGTCAGTGACTGTAAATATTAAAGCTAGAGGGTGTGTGTCGTCCAGTATTTGGAGAAGTCACCAACAACACTCTCCTCTCATGAGTAGTGTATGATCGTCAGGCTTCTCAATGACTGAACAGAACTCCATTTATTTCTATCAGCAGACCAGTGACTGGGGGCTTCAGCGGCACATTGACAGGTCAGTCCCCATACTAGTCATTCACTCACCGGCTTCATGGTGTAATCTCTGTACAGCTCCGCTCTGTTCCACACGTGTGACTACAGGAAGTGACCACAGACACTCCAACACAGGCAAGACCAGCCCGGTGGTGTGTGCAGCTTTGTATGAGCGCCCCCTGCTGTTTACAGACATTAATCATCCGCCTAAAACACAGGCTACTCCAGCATAGGAAGACTACAGGCATAGGGCAGGGCTGGAATGTACAGGCGGTAATGTAGCGCAGCGTGGGCGCTGGTAAGACTCTGAAAGGGAGGAAGGGAAATGAGCTAGTAGTAGATGTTAGAACTGACAGGACATGAGAGCTGCAGCATAGGGCGAGAGGCTGAATAATAATGAGTCTGAGGGGTTACTACTACAGCTCCACACAGGCTGGGACTGGCTCCAGAGTATGGAGGATGATCTGGGGCCCCTGCTACCTTAGCAAACAAAAAAAAGGCATGCTGACTGCAATTGTGCTGCGGAGTGACCCCTTGATCTCCAAAAAATTGCCTGGCCCCTATGCTTGCATGGGTGACCAATGCTGCCCCTGATGGTTACCGGGGGTGGTCGTTCCAATCCCCGACCCTTGCCGGGGGTTGATCACTGCCAGCCCTGAACCCTTGCAGGTGGTGATCATTGCTGGCTCTGACCTTTGCTGGCGGTGATCATGTATGGTGTAAGACTCGGGTCACGCCCTTGCACCTGCATTTCCCTGTGTTCTTGTGCCATTGTGATGTGCATTTCATGTGTTCTGCATTCTTTAGTTTGGCCAATGAAAGCCAAAGTAGAGGTTATTAGGGGGTGGGGGATTGATGTCATGCGCTAAAACACACAAAAATGCATGCTACATGCATTTTTCATGTACTGCCATGCCAAGTCTAGGTGGTCAAAAACACGCGTTGATGCACCAAAAAAACTCACCCATACAATATTTTTGCCAATGTGTGTCAGCACACTGCACAGGTATGAACATGTCCGATAGAAGAGAATGGTGATCTTCTTGTTGGGCAATGCACATTAAATCACACAGGTGTGGACCAGCCTAACTCCTGTGTATGTTACATGTACTAGGTGCTGCTCCAGGTCGGTCCACTTGGATCCGCTAACGGTGCACGCACTAGTCACAAAATACACTGTAACTAAAAGGAAACGCGGTGCTCCTGTATAAATTGAAATTCGGTGTGTACTCTTTAATTCATCAATTGACATACAGCATGTGTCTAAGACAAAATCTCTAACACGTTTCACGCATACGTCTGCTTAATCATAGAGCAGATAATGTGAACACAGCATAGCCATTTATAGGAAAAACACCCCCACCAAATCTCTTCCCACCTATCGGTGTTAACCCATAAATTCCATTTTCCATTGTAAAATATTACATCTTATTCATATGAATATTGGTTTTACATATGCTGTATGCCAATTGATGAATTCAAGATTACACACCAACCTTCAATTGATACAGGAGTGCCGTGTTTCCTTATAGTTACAGTGGATTTCCTGTGTAAGTTACCCGGCACTCACGGCATGCTGAGACTGTACAACGAGATGCATTTGTGGCTCAGTGTGCAATTTAAAAAAATGCTAGCAGGCATAGAAGATGCATTAATAACAATAAAGACATAGATAATCTTTTGTGTTATAAAAAGCTACCTCTTATTATGTTTTTAACTACCGTATTTTTCCGTCTATAAGACGCCCCCATGTATAGGACGCCCCCCCCCCCCCACTTTTCTTACCCAAAATTCAGAAATCAATATTTTCCATGCTCTTTTGCATAACTGATTACATCCAGTTTAAATTTTGCAGAGTAAGACAGCCGCTTACTGGTACCGGTGTTTTTTTTGTTTTCTGACATTTTTATGGGCTCGCTGTTGCATCTGGGCACTGGCTACACGCTCTCCGTAGCATCAGCTGACATCAGGTATATAAGGCTCATGATTGGAGGAAACCTGTTAGCTTGTCTCTGCAATCGGAAGTTTCACTCGTGAGGCTAGTTTGCAGAGGTATCGGCAGTTTCGCAACCGCGGTTCTCCTCTCGGCCCCCCGTGTATAAGGCGCCCCTCCATTTTTAGGTAAATATTTTTACAAAAAAGTATAGTCTTATACATGGAAAAATACAGTATTCACTTAATTTATGCTTTAATGCTATATGTTATGCTTGTTTTGTTTGTACTGTTTTTATGCTTATTTTTGTTTTGTTGCTCACTGTGTTCTCACTCACATACAGGATGATTACTTGGACACTGTGGTTAAATGAAAGTGTATGACCACGTGTCTCCAGTTTAATGCATAGCGGTGAAAATTCTGGATAGAACACACTTTCAAGTCAGGATGAAGAGCCTGTTATGAATTGATACTATGGCATTCATTAATATTGCTGGCAGACTCATTGAGCCCTATAGTGGAGTCCTCGTAGGAGAATGTCTAAAGACTTACTCTGCAGCCATGTCTGCCACTATAACTGATGTCATAACAGAAAAACTCAGACCTCCCTTTGTCAACACATGCATGGAGCAAGCCTGAACACCCTGATGGAGAAGAATGTGAGCTAAATTTCAGAATACCCAAGAGCCATTTCTGTGTGGCCAGATTCACCAGTACGCTTTAATCAAGATGAATTCCCCTAATGATAGGGGAGCGATAACACAGAGGACAACTTCTTGTGCTATTGAGGCTGTAATATGGAAGCACTACACTGCCTTACATGTATCTCATTTAGTATGGTATTAGGCCAGGTGCTGTCTTTGTAAGGCAATATAGTGCTACCATATTAGGAGTGATAACACAGAAAGGGCATCCCTTTATCGATGCACTAATACGGAAGTGTTATACTACATCTGGGCTGTGCTATCGGGCTATGGGCTTGTGTCAATGGCCTCAGTTTGACATACGTTTAGGATGCTTCTGAAATCATTTACCATTCATTGACTGGTGCAGTTGACACCTTTCTGACCTGCTTGTGGCATCCTCATTGTGGAATACTTTGACAACCTCCTGTTTAGAGAACAATCAGCAAGGGCTCAGTTGAACGCTCCTCTGATTTTCCAGACGTTATAGGGTGTGGGGGGTCCTGAACCTTCAGAAGTCCTTGCTGGACTCCTCACTTGCCGTATTTGGGTCTGGTCCCAGACACATCTTGGGACAGAGTATTCCTCCCTCTAGAGATTCTCTGGTCTCGGGTTTGAAATATTTAATCCGCAATTTGTTCAAATATCAACTTTTGCAGGAGAGTCTTGGAGTTGATGGTAGCCTCCTTTTGAGGCAGATCCCTTGGTACAGTTTCACTACAGAAATATGCAACATTTTGTTTTTTTTGGGACAACTCAGTCCCATCTCAGAACATGCCGGTTCAGTTGAAGCCAAAATCCAGGCTATGCCTAGCTTGGTGGCACTGGAATCTGGAGTGGGGGGGGGGAGGTCCTTTATTGCTGTCTTTTTGGAAGATTCTCACTATGGGCTCCAGCCTGAGCACGCCTAGGAACTTTACTTCTTGTGAGGACTATCATCAGACGTGGAATATGAGTCTATGGGCTTTCATCCAAGGTGCTTCTTCATGGCAAGAATCCTCTCCTTGCAGGTGGGTCTTGATCAATGTCTGGCACTTAGTATAATCAAGGATCATGTTACTGCACTTTCCATTCTGTTTTAGAGGCCGTTGTCCTCTCACGCTTTAAGACCTTTGTACAGGAGCTTTCCCATGTGGCTCCCTCTGTCCATTTCTCAATGACTCTGAGGGATCTCAAACTAGTACTCTTTGCACTTCAGAAACTGCCCTTTGAACCCATTAAAGATAGTCCTCCCTCTACTCCTAACCGCAAGGTGGTTTTCCTTGTAGCCACCACCTCTGTGAGGTGAGTATCTGAACTGGAGGCCTTATCTGGCAAAGAACCCTTTTTGGTCTTGCATATGGACAAGGTGATATTGAGGCCCAGGATTTCCTTCTAAGGTTGTTTCTGCATTTCACCTCAACCAGGACATTGCTCACCCATCTGTCTCTCCTACTCTGGTTCATTAAAAGGAAATTCCCTTCCATTGCCTTGAAGTCGTTTGGGCTGTGAAAGTCTACCTCACAGCCATGTCTTCCTTTAGCAAGATTGATTCCCTTTGTTATTCTGGATGAGCCTCAGAAGGGCACCTGGCTTCTTGTTCCACCATTTCTTGGTGGCTCAGCCAGACCATTATTTAAGCTTTGGCATCAGGCAACGGTTTCCCAGACCTGTAATGCCATCACCTGGGCTTCTGTTTAAACATTCTCTAAGTTCTACAAAGTGGGAATTTCTGCCTCATCTGATGCCAGCTTTGGGTGCAAGGTCCTTAAGGCAGCTCTGTGACCTGCACCCAGTTCCAAGTTCTTGTGGTCATGTTGGGTGTGCTAGCGTTTGTTTACTGTTGCCTACCCCTCATTTGGATTGCTTTGAAACATTCTGAAGGTTTAATAGTTCCCATGCTCAACAATAGACAAAAAAGAAAATAGAATTTTTGTCATGAAATCCTGTTCTTGGAGTCCATTGAGGGTCACTGGTCTCACCCCTCTGTGTTTATGAATATGCTCTTGGCAATGCTTGAAACAAAACTGTAACTTGCTGGTAGCAGAATAGTTCTCTCCTGGGCTGGCCTACAGGTTTGTTTTTTTTTGCCAGTGTGCAATCCTCCTGTAAGTGGCAGTATAACACGAAGGCTTAATACTTCCTGGGTCCCTTAATGGAGTCCAGGCAAAAGATTTTACAGCGAGGACAAAAATTATAGAATTCTTTCATTCAAGAAGTTGTTAAAAGAAAACTAAGCCTATATATACACCCCTTCAATACCAGGCCTGGTTTTCAGTTTTTTAGTGTTGCATTGGTTTGACATTTGCCTGGTTATGCAATACTGTACTGCTGACATATTTTTGGGGACATTAATAAAACAATTTTTTGTATAGAGGTGGTTAAAGCATGGAACTTGGGTAAAGGGGAATTAGATACAGCTCATCATTGATGTGTTGGTCAAACACAGAGGGAGGAATGTGGGGGGAAGGGGGTGTTAATGTACAGGTCACATACAGTGGGACG
>NW_017306858.1:263627-270489 GCF_000935625.1 Nanorana parkeri | reverse complement strand
ATAAGACTTCTCCATTGTGAGAGGAAGGGGAGGCCTCTCAAAATGTAAACACTAGTGTTTGTGATTGAAGTGGTTGGTCATGGCAATGACATGACAAGCGCAGAATACCACAGCCACCAACCCACCATTTTAAAATGTACATGGTTGGTTTTATGTGACCGTTCATTTTTACACCACACTGAATAATTTGAACGTGTGCAAAGAAACGGCATCATCTTCATTCTGAGACAGTACAGGTCAAGGCTTGTAAAACTGTGACATCAGCCACAATACAATTTGTACCAGTGACACATAATTGGCTCTGTTCCACTCTCTGAAGGGAATTCATTAAGAGATTCCTGTGGCTAATTTTAATTAGAAAAGCGTATGTAATAGCCGACTGCTGAGGCATTAAATGCATTTTGGGAATCGAAGGCCTGATGCTACAAATTCACATCTTTGCTGTGAATAATGAAATATCAACATGGATGCAATCGTACAAAGATCAGTAGCTGTTTGAGGTCTCCTTAATTAATTAGATCTTACAGTAAAAGTTGGCAGTGTGACACAATTGTATAATCAGAATACGTTGTGTGCACAAAGCCATCCATAAGGACACAAGCACTGTCACCAATGAGGCAGGTTTGGAACTCCTCCAAGCATTCACCAATATTGTCTTAAAGTGACATTAAACCCTCAGATTTTTTAACATAAACCATGCTTGGAGAGAACTTCCCTTTTCAGCTCAGGGCCTCTTCCTGTAGTGCTGGCTCAGGTTACAGCCTATAGAAACGTATACACAGACACCGTTTGAGACAAGGCAGTCTACTGAAAAGGGAAGTTCTCTCCAAGCATGAGAACAGATACAGATTTAAAAGGAAGAGCATCAAAGAGAAGGGAAACTACCATGGATTACAGTAAGGCACACATTACAGTATTGTTTTATGTTAAAACATCTGAGGGTTTAATGTCACTTTAACGATAGGATGGTGAGATCATCCGGCATGCATTTCTACACAATCAGATCCCTTTGTGTCTGACCAAGTACGATTGCAGATTACATCGTCACTGGGTCGTTTTTTTTCTGTGCAGACAGTTTATGGCAGGGTGCTGTTCATAGCTTCCTGAAAACATCACAGCACCTGCCTCAGTACTCCTTTCAAAAGACCCCAGTCCTGATGCAAGTAATTGGCTGGCTCTTGAGAGGAGCTATACAAACATAAAAGTGCCTTAACGAGTAGAGATCAGTCTGCATGAGGGGGCATTCCTAGGCACACTGCATGTGCATGCAGACTGTTCTAGGTAACACCCACATGTGATGCTGATCCTCTGATTCTGTAACAGTCAGCCCAGAGGGAGTGGTAGGATCGCAGCTGCGGTTTTAGCCACACACCTGGTGTTAGATTGGCTCAGGTCGAGGGTTCACTTTTACACTCTGTATGGGTAGGAGTGATGGTGGAACCCTCTATCACATCATATGCCAAACACAGGGAGTGAGAGTGGTGCCAATGTATACTTCGTGCGAGTATAACTAGGTCACACCGATATGGCAATCACCATGAGCTATTTATGCGAAGCCCTCTTTTCCCTAGCAGTCCGCACCCAATGGGGTGCAACGACACTATGAGGTTAGTATACACACTCTAGGTCTCTATGCATGAATTACAACTTAGAACAGGCAAGTCAATAAGAGTTATGAACAGAATGCAGGAAGCAATGTAGTATAACCCCTCTGCTGACACTCATTTAGTATCACCTCTACTGAGGCAGACTACTTGCGGTTTGGTGAGGGGTTAACATCCACTGGAGGGTAACAGCTGCGCTGTAGGAGAGACTCCACCAGATGATGCGGCTTCCAGGTAGATCAGAGAGGCTAGGCAGGGGTGGCAGAGAAGGGTTCCTGTGTAACCCCGATCAGCAGCAGAGGCTGTGAAGAGCTGTACTCAGGGAGGTTTTTTGCTCTTGGAGTAGTAGGTTCAGGTGAGTCCTGTCGTAAGCGAGTTGCACTGGCTCGACGTTCGCAACACTAGAACGCCGAGCTACTGCAAGTCTCGTCATTTTGAGGAGGATCCTGTTGGGGGAGGAGCCGAGAGCGCCAGCAGACGTCTCGGTCTCCTCGTGACGTCACGCCGCTGTGTGGGGAAGCCGGCCCGCGGCCCAAAACGACGGCCACGGGAGAATCTCTCACAGAACCCCCTCCTCAAGGAACCCATTCCAGGGGTTCCTCGCGGGGCCGGCTTGAGCGGGTACCTTAGATGGAACCTGCGGACCAATCGAGGGGCGTGCACATCCCCATGGTTCTCCCAGGAGTCATCTTGAGAACCATAACCCTTCCATCGCACCAGGTACCAAAGGACGTTCCTGCGTATACGAGAGTCAAGGATCTGTTCGACTTCGTATTCCACTTCCCCTGCCACCTCAATGGGCGGCTGCTGAGGAGGAGAGCGGTGAGCGAAAGTGTTCTGCCGATGAGGCTTGAGGAGGGAGACATGGAATACCGGATGTACACGCATAGCAGGTGGTAGAGAAAGGCGGACAGCGACAGGGTTAATGAGTTTTTCGATAGTGTACGGACCCACGAAGGATCTGCTAAGCTTCTTAGATGGTGTTCTCAGGGAGAGGTGTTTAGTGGAGAGCCAAACCCTATCCCCGATTTTATAGGGAGGAGGCTGCCTTCGACGAAGGTTGTAATAGTGTTTCTGCTTTTCCTGCGCCCTAAGTAGGTTGTCTCTGATCACTTCGGATCTATGAGTGTACCCTCCCAGAAATTGGTCCGAGGCCGGAATGGAGGATGGGAGGAATGTGGAGGGTATCAGCCTGGGATGGAACCCGTAGGTAGCAAAGAAGGGCGACATTCTGGTGGAGGCACTAACGGAGTTGTTGTAAGAGATCTCCGCCAAAGGGAGCAGCTGTACCCAGTCGTCCTGCAGGTAAGATGAGTAACAACGAAGGTACTGCTCTAAGCACTGATTGACCCTTTCTGTTTGCCCATTCGTTTGAGGGTGGTGAGCGCTAGAAAGGCGATGGTCAATGTGCAAGGATTTGCAGAGGGCCTTCCAGAATCTTGAAACGAACTGGGTTCCGCGGTCAGATATCAGTCGGGTAGGTAGACCGTGAAGTCTCACAACGTGTTGTATGAAGGCTTCAGCCGTCTCTTGAGAGGTAGGAAGTCTCTTCAACGGTATAAAGTGGGCCATTTTGGTTAACACATCCACAGTGACTAGGATGGTGTTATGGTTTTTGGACATGGGCAATTCAACGATGAAGTCCAAGGACACAGTTTCCCAGGGTCTGTCTGGCACCGGAAGGTTGGTCAAGAGGCCGTAGGGACGAGCTCTATCCGATTTGCAGGAAGCGCAAATCTCACAAGTGGAGACAAAATCCCTGATGGTCTTGGTCATGTGCGGCCACCAGAAGTAACGTTGCACCAATTCGGTTGTTTTGGTCATACCAGGATGACCCGCAAGAGGGTTATCGTGCATCATCTTGAGGATAGAGCCCTGCAAAGAGGAGGGGATGAACAGTTTACTGTCTTTGCGGAGGAACCCTTCTGAATCCTTCACAAGATCCGGTGGAAGGGGGACCCCGGGAGTGTTCAACTCCTGCAGAAGTCGTTCTTTTAAGCTAAAAGTGGTAGCAATGATTTTGTTAGGAGGTATGATGAAACTGAAAGTATCGGGGGACGGAAGGGTTTCGGTTATACGTGATAAAGAGTCCGCCTTCCCATTACGGGATCCAGGCCTATACGTGATAAGAAAGTTGAACCGATTAAAGAAAAAACTCCATCGCACCTGGCGAGAGGACAGGGTCTTGTTAGTTTTCAAGTACTGGAGATTCTGATGGTCGGTATAAATAGTGATAGGGATCAAGGTACCCTCCAGGAGGTGGCGCCATGTTTCCAAGGCACATTTGATGGCCAGTAGCTCCTTTCCTCCCACGGGATAATTCAATTCCGCTGGAGATAGGGTACGTGAAAAGAATGCTACCGGATGTATCGGAGTGAGCAAGGATTCTCTTTGGGAGAGTATTGCCCCGACCGCGACTTGAGAGGCGTCAACCTCGAGAATATATGGTAAGGAGGGGTCCGGGAGACGAAGTATTGGTGCTGAAGTGAACAAGTATTTTAGATGGTCAAAGGCTTCCTGGGCTTGCTTGGTCCAGATGTATGAAGTTTTGGTACTGGTCAGCAGAGAAAGAGGTTTAACTACTAACGAGAAGTTCTTCACGAACTTCCGGTAGAAGTTAGCGAATCCCAGAAACCGTTGCAATGCTTTCCTACTTTTGAGGTTAGGCCAATGTAGGATACAATCCACCTTAGCCTGGTCCATTTCAACTCCCTTGGGGGAGACAATGTACCCCAAAAATGGAATAGTGTCCACCTCAAAGGTACACTTCTCTAACTTAGCGTAGAGCTTGTGTACCCTGAGTCGTGATAACACCCAACGAACGTGTTTCCTATGTTCAGAGAGGTCGGTGGAGTAAATCAAAATGTCATCCAGATAAACGACAACACATATATCTAATAGATCACGGAAAATATCGTTGATGAAAGCTTGGAACGTGGCTGGCGCATTGCACAGACCAAAGGGCATAACCGTGTACTCGAATAACCCATACCTTGTCCGGAAAGCAGTTTTCCACTCATCTCCGGACCTGATACGAACCAGATTGTAGGCCCCCTTGAGATCTAATTTAGTGAAAATGTGGGCGGTTTGGAGCCGCTCAAGTAGTTCAGGGATTAACGGTAGAGGATATCGGTTCTTCAGTGTAATCTTATTTAGAGCGCGGTAGTCGATGATGGGGCGTAAGCTTTGGTCCTTGTTTCTAACAAAGAACATCCCGGCCCCGGCTGGGGATGTAGATGTTCTAATAAACCCTTTTCTGAGGTTTTCGTCAAGGTACTCTCGCATATGTTTAAGTTCGGGTTCAGACAAGGGGTAAACTCGACCCACCGGAATGGGACTACCTGGCAACAACTCTATAGGGCAATCGTGTGCCCTATGAGGGGGTAAATTCTCCGCTTTCTTTTTGCAAAAAACGTCTGAGAATTCCTGGTACTGAGGAGGAAGTATGCCGGTACTCACCTGTAGTATGGGAGTGGATGTATAGCATGTAGTCTTACAATAAGTGGAGTGGAGGTTCACTTCATTCGTGGACCAATCTAGTGTGGGGTGATGTAACCTTAACCAGGGTAACCCTAGTATTATAGGGAAGAGCGGAGATGGAATTACGTCAAAAGACAGACATTCCACATGGTGGTGCGGTGACGTTACCATCAGAGGTAGCGTCTCCATAGAAATGGGGCCTGAGGCTAGTGTAGTGCCATCAATAAAGCTGACAGACAAGGGTTGATGCTTTCTTTGTGTGGGTATTTTATTTTGTCTCACTAAGGACATATCCATGAAATTCCCACAGGCGCCGGAATCCACCATGGCCTTAACGTGGAGGAGTTGCTGATCCCACTGTAGAATTAACGGAATATAGATATAATTGGCTGAAGTGGAAGGATCAGGAAGGAGGTTACAGATATATAACTTCTTACCCTCATTTCTTCTTCGGATGAAGGGGCATTCGTTCACCATGTGGTCCGGGGCCGCGCAATACAAGCAGAGCTTGTTTGCTCGTCGTCGTTGTTTCTCTTCTTGCGATAGGGGACCCCTGACGGCGCCAATCTCCATCGGCTCGTCCTTAGGTGCAGGGGGGCCTCTGCGGGGAATGGACGGATAACTGGGGGCTCTTTCTCCCCTGCGTTCACGCAACCGTCAGTCAATAGTAACAGCCCGGTGGATGAGGTCATCTAAAGTAGTGGGTAGATCTGCTCGTGCCAGCTCATCCTTGAGAGGGTCGGAGAGGCCTAGGCGGAATTGGTTTCTTAGCCCGACCTCATTCCATTCCGTTTCTCTGGACCATCTTTTAAATTCAGCAACGTAGTCCTCAACGGGCCGACGCCCTTGTTTGAGATTTCTAATAGTATTTTCTGCAGTAAGTTGCTTACTGGTATCTTCATATAGCAGGTCCATTGCATGTAAGAAGTCTTCAAGAGACTCAAGGATAGGGTCCTCCGTATCGATATACGTATTGGCCCAGGAACGAGGTTCACCCCGCAAGTAGGAGATGAGGGTCTTTACTCTTATACGATCGTTAGTGTAGGTCCGGGGTTTCAGCTCGAACATAAGCTTGCAGGCGTTGACAAAATCCCTGTATTGCCCTCTATCTCCTGTGAATATGTCAGGGGCACAAACAGTAGGTTCAGGGTTATCATGGCCCCGGCCCTTTGTTTGTCTAGGCGGGTGCGCAATCTATGGTTTTCTATCTGTAGGTCTGCCACCTTGGTAGTAAGGTCTTCTAGGCGGTTATTGACGGAAAACAGGTGGGCGGCCAACTCCACTGGATCCATTACAGGTTCTAGTGTTATGTAACAGTCAGCCCAGAGGGAGTGGTAGGATCGCAGCTGCGGTTTTAGCCACACACCTGGTGTTAGATTGGCTCAGGTCGAGGGTTCACTTTTACACTCTGTATGGGTAGGAGTGATGGTGGAACCCTCTATCACATCATATGCCAAACACAGGGAGTGAGAGTGGTGCCAATGTATACTTCGTGCGAGTATAACTAGGTCACACCGATATGGCAATCACCATGAGCTATTTATGCAAAGCCCTCTTTTCCCTAGCAGTCCGCACCCAATGGGGTGCAACGACACTGTGAGGTTAGTATACACACTCTAGGGCTCTATGCATGAATTACAACTTAGAACAGGCAAGTCAATAAGAGTTATGAACAGAATGCAGGAAGCAATGTAGTATAACCCCTCTGCTGACACTCATTTAGTATCACCTCTACTGAGGCAGACTACTTGCGGTTTGGTGAGGGGTTAACATCCACT
>NW_017306858.1:250100-262975 GCF_000935625.1 Nanorana parkeri | reverse complement strand
TGTAACAGTCAGCCCAGAGGGAGTGGTAGGATCGCAGCTGCGGTTTTAGCCACACACCTGGTGTTAGATTGGCTCAGGTCGAGGGTTCACTTTTACACTCTGTATGGGTAGGAGTGATGGTGGAACCCTCTATCACATCATATGCCAAACACAGGGAGTGAGAGTGGTGCCAATGTATACTTCGTGCGAGTATAACTAGGTCACACCGATATGGCAATCACCATGAGCTATTTATGCGAAGCCCTCTTTTCCCTAGCAGTCCGCACCCAATGGGGTGCAACGACACTATGAGGTTAGTATACACACTCTAGGGCTCTATGCATGAATTACAACTTAGAACAGGCAAGTCAATAAGAGTTATGAACAGAATGCAGGAAGCAATGTAGTATAACCCCTCTGCTGACACTCATTTAGTATCACCTCTACTGAGGCAGACTACTTGCGGTTTGGTGAGGGGTTAACATCCACTGGAGGGTAACAGCTGCGCTGTAGGAGAGACTCCACCAGATGATGCGGCTTCCAGGTAGATCAGAGAGGCTAGGCAGGGTTGGCAGAGAAGGGTTCCTGTGTAACCCCGATCGGCAGCAGAGGCTGTGAAGAGCTGTACTCAGGGAGGTTTTTTGCTCTTGGAGTAGTAGGTTCAGGTGAGTCCTGTCTTAAGCGAGTTGCACTGGCTCGACGTTCGCAAAACTAGAACGCCGAGCTACTGCAAGTCTCGTCATTTTGAGGAGGATCCTGTTGGGGGAGGAGCCGAGAGCGCCGGCCGACGTCTCGGTCTCCTCGTGACGTCACGCCGCTGTGTGGGGAAGCCGGCCCGCGGCCCAAAACGACGGCCACGGGAGAATCACAGATTCCAAGAACTGATTTCCAATGAATGAAAGAGGTGTGCCAAGGACAGGCAGGCTAGGGAGAAAAGAGCTAGATAATACTGGCTATTAGGGATGTCTCGCTACCATTTTTCCAAGTATTGACGATACCAATTAAAAATACTTTTTCTTAAAAGGGACATGTGACCTTTTTTTCTAAAACAATACTACAGGACTAATGATTTTAGGGCAGTTTCTCACCAGGGCTGTGTGCAGGGGTCCAGTGGGAAGAATGACCTTTGCATTAGTGGTTGTTCCTGGAACTAGCCAGGCACCATCCAGCAGGAGGTTAAGAAGAAGAAGCAGCAGCTCATGGAACCCCATGCAACCGCTAGGGGAACACTGCTTGAGAATAGCAGACCTAGGCTGTTCTCTTATAAGGTACAGGGTATAAGGTACAAGTAGATTCTATACAGCATTTTCAATAGTAAGGGTGCCAATTGCAATGCCCCTCTTCTTTGGGTGATTGTGCCATACACAGGTAAACAATAAGTTTGTCACTCACAGTAGACACTCTTCATACACCCGAACACAGGATCTATTTCCCGGCTCTCGCTCTTCCCTGGCACTTCTGCACTGCACAGTACAGTCCACAGAGTTCCATCACACAGAACACTCACCGCCCATCACGCTGTCATACTTTCGTCCAGAGAGGGAGGCTGCGATTGTTGGAGAGCGTATTCCGGGGGAGGGGCTGCGCGGGTCAATAGCTTCCCACGTGCCGCCTTCTGCCTGTCCTTCCTTCCTTTCCGGTCTCCAAAGCTATATGACAACCATTTAAAGGGCCGGTATCAGCTCTATGTACCGGGGCATTTTCACGAGGACAAGTACTCGTGAAAATGCCCTGTATCGGTATCGGAACATCCCTACTGGATATCCTCCAGCCAGGAAATGAGGTGGGTTCTATCTAACTTGCTGCAACTTCTAATGCACACTGAGAGAAACACAATGTACAGTGAAACCAGAGTAAGCCATCTCAGTACTGGAGAGGAGCCTGTATCGCTGTGCAAGACTGGAGTTAGTGATAAAGTTGAACTTTAATGGGTTAAAAAGAACATGCATCTGTTCATCTCTATGATGAACAGAAGATACATCAGATGTCAGTGCAGGTATGCCCACCAGCAGGCCAAAAAACAACTGTAAGCATTTATATCTTCTGATGATACATCCTGCAGAAGCCGTTCATTACAGATGATCCACTCATAGACACTTCTAGTGACTCGGGTTAAGATCTTCAAGCCCATCTTAGAACACAATTGAACGTGGTTAAATCAGCTCAGTGTCCCGTCCCACAACATAGGGAGTGTGGGGATCCGATGCACACAGGCGGCTGTGCAACTGCCTGTCATTTAGGAGAACTGTGGCTGCAGCGGCCTGTGTCCCGGTGTTGGCGGAGGCAGCGGGGACACAGACCGCTGCATTCCTCCGCTGCCCCCCGTACCTCCGCTACTGTCCTGGCCGCTTCCTCCTCTTCTCCCGGGCCGGGCGCTCCTCCGCCCGCCTCCTCTACATCTGCAGACTGGGAGTCATACCCAGCCTGCTATTGGATATTTTAAAATGCAATAGCCAATAGCAGGCTGGCTATTGCACCCGCCCACTGCATGCTATCAGCATGGGAGGACCTGATAGAGAACTTTCTCCTTCAGGCCCCTCCTCTTATTGACAGCAGGCAGTGGGCAGATGCAATTGCCAGCCTGCTATTGGCTACTGCAATTTGAAATATCCAATAGCAGGCTGGCTATTGCTCCCAGCAATAAAGTAAAAAAATAAAGTTAAAGAAATAAAAATGCAAAAAAAATGTTTATTGAATAAAATTAAAAATAGAAAAAAGTTTTTCTGGTGTGTCATTTTAAAAATAGAATTTTAAAATTATTATATTATAATCTTTTGAACAACAGGAACAGACAGCAAAACAAACGTGACCCTTCCCCTATGCTATCCAAAACTAAAAAATGTTTTTTTGGCTGGAGTTACTTTAAAAAATGTACCTGTTCAGACTTACAAGATAGGGACTGTAGGTTTGTTCTTATGTTGAACTTGTATGTATGTAACCCAGGGACTGCCTGTATAGAAATACAGATTTAATTTTAGTCTTTGACCAGGGATACCCTTTAAACTTCCTGTCAATTTAGTTTTTGATGGACTGTTTACAGAGTACACAGACAATACCCTCACAGGGCAGAGGGCCATAAAGTATAACAAAAGACTCTCACAAATGAACGCCCAAAGTTTCACAACACTTTATTAAAAGAAATATTTAAATCAAAAATTACCTAAAAGAAAGATAATAGAATTATACCTTAAAAAAATGTTGTTTAAGGGTTTTGAGCTATAGGATGATTTTATTATCTTACTTCTTACTGTATTTTTAAACATTGGTTAAATTGTTACAAAATTTTGGACATCCATTTGCAAGACTTTTTTTTGTATGTATAGTGCACCTTTTGTTGTCTTGGTCATGTTGGAGAGATTTGTTCTAGTGACAACTGAACATCAAATTTGGGATTTCCTTATATGTACACATATCAACAGGATAAAAAATGGATTTCTGTGCATTTTTGACTGTTAGACCTCATTCACACAGCTAAGTGTCGGCAGGTTAGATCAGTGCGGCATGCACGGCCGTATCGGGCAGTTCCCGGGAAGGACAGGTGCTGCATGTGATTGTACGCAGCAGCCGGCCCTTCTCTTGGGTAGTATGCGGCCGTACGGTCACCCGAGCTGCACATCTGTGCAGGTGTGAGTATCCGTACTCAGACAGGATGGATCCTGTCTGCGTCAGAGCACGGACACCCGCACACGCATACATGTGCAGTTCAGATGAGCGTACAGCCGCATACTCCCATAGAGAAGAACTGGCCGCTGCGTACAATCACATGCAGCACCTGTCCTTCCCGGGAACGGCCCGGCACGCCGCACGGATCTGTACGGGCTGACTCTAAGCAATGTGAATGAGGCCTAAATATCAGTCTTTGCTTACCCGTGACGTGTCTAAATGACAGCTTTATTCATCCATAGAGATGAATGAAACCCATCATTCATGCTGGGAAAAAATGATCCCATACAGAAGCTCCAAGCAATGAGCTGCATCTGCAAAATTCAGCTGATTGGATGGGTGACTATATTTTGCTGACTTGGTATCAAAGTTGCAAAAATGCTTAAGTCAGCAGCCTTGATAGTACAGCAATAAACATTTAGAACCACGCTTCAATGCACAAACCCACTTGTATTAGAAAGGAATGTCTGTTTTGGGAAAATTTAAAGAGTAGCTGAAAGAAAAGAACATTTTGTGCCTATAAAACAGACCTGCAATAAAGGCTATACATCCACACGGCATACAACAGGTAGGGGAGGGCCATAAAGGGAATAAAATAGCCAGTTCCATCTGACCTGTTACTCAGACTAAATCCCCAGGCTAATATGTGCCAACTCGATTTCTGCTTCTTTGGCATGTCATATACACCGATCAGCCATAACAATATGCCCATCTGCAGAATATTTAGTAGGTCCCCCTTTTGCCATAAAATATAACTTAAATATAAATATAACTTTAATAAAAAGTTAGGCTTTACGCTGCAACTGTTGCATATTGCAAGACAAAGAACATGACACTCAATAAAAGTTTCAGCTCCCAAGTTTTATTTACATCGGAAGTGTTCATCTAGTGGTTTCAAATGAAGGCTAAGTCCCTTCTATGTACATGTTCTATATACATGTTTATATTTGAAAAGTAAGAAAACTGTACAATAGCCACAAAAAATTAGAAATACTTTGAATGACATAAAAGAAATACATAAATTATATGCAACATTCGAGTTTACACAAGTATTTCATAAAGAGTTTTAGAGCAGCAACAGAAACACGCGAGGGTGAGCCAGTATGGTCTGGAGCCTCATTGGTTTCATTGCTGTCCAGGCCTGGTAACACATTAAACAGTTTTACATTTGTGTCCTTATTTCACACACAACTGAGGGTGGGGCTACAGAAACAAAATTACAAGTAAGCGTTGCACTTACAAAAAGATACTAGCAAAAATGTGACTGCTTAGATAGGAAGGAAAACCAGAAGATTGGACAGTTTAAGGGAAAACTATAGGTAAAACAAGTGACTTCTGCTTAAAAAGGTGTATTATTTACTATGAGCAACCATAGCCAAGGACTGAGCTAAGCGAGTGGCCTTGACTCCAACACAGCACTCTAAGCTTTGTATTTGGGGCTCATACACTGTGTGTGCACAGCCCCTAGAGCAAACTTCTCTATGGGGCATAAGTCAGTACTTAGTGGCACTTTGGTGATTCAAGCAATCACAAATCAGAAGCACACTGCAGCGTATAATTACCATCGAGAGGAACTGCATCTACAGTGGACATGTGTACATACTGTAGCAGTTACCAAAAGCAGGTGAAAGACTCAGTGCAGGATGAATGGTCAATGGTATGAGACTAAGGGTTGTGAGAACTAGAACATAGGGGCAATATACTGTATAAAATGTGTAAGTGAATTTCCTGCTGAAATTAAAATGGAACATATGCTTCTGGCCCCATAATGTTAGTATGGATCGGTTTACCCTACTTCCTTCCTAAACTGCAGGAACCCTGTATAGTACTAATGAGATTCTCATTTATTGGCAGACTAAAGTCTTTCCTAGGCCAGTAGATTGTATTAAAGTATAGTGTTTCTGACTGGAGGTGCTGTAACGCCAGAACTGCTGCAATATAAACACAAGATGGGGAATTTATCAAGACTGGAGCAGACAAAATCTGGAGAAGCTGTGCAATCAATGGCAATCAGCTTCTCTCTTTCATTTTTAAATCCAAACTGAAGAGAGAAGCCGATTGGTTGCCATGGGCAACTGCTCCAGATTTTGATAAATTCCCCTCAAGGCCTTGGTAAGACTATGGAGTTGTGAGCACATCTGCAGGACTTCTGGTAAGATTACTATTATGATGCTAAAGGTCAAGAGCAAAATATGCGATTTAGATTTTACCTAAAAATTCTCCCAAAACAATTGGAACAATATTAGAAAAGCCACTTGAACTTTACCAATAGCTTTCCATTAAAAATTGCTTTAATCGGCAAAATGAATTGCCTGCGTCCTTTGCTCTGAAACAGTGTGCTGCCAGATGGAACATGGTACAGACCATATAAAACAATTAAGATAATAGAGGTAATACACACACTAGAAAATAAAACCCGCCTGGAGATTCAATATTGCACATTATAATACCACTATTCAGGTTCAGCCAACTCACCCCACCAAACATGTTGCGTTAAAAGAATTATACATACAAATAGTAGGAATATATTTTCAAAACCGAGAGCTGTATTTAAAAGCAGACATTAATAAAAATGGATAATGTTTGGTTACCGTTCGAAAGCAATCATACAGGACCTTGAGAGATCACAAAGTGTGAATTGAATATTAAACGGATGTCAGTATGAAAGCGATACGGAATGCTGGGATTCACATTTACTGTTCACGTCTGCCATAACATTATGGCATCTCTGGCTTTGCATGGACTGTAGCCTGTGGCAATCATTATTACCAATGTTAACATATCCTACCAAGGATTGCCTCTGTTAGCAGAAAGGTACTGAAGCAGCATTTTGTGGTCTGTGGATGACACATTAACCCATGGTTCACAGAATTAAGTCTAGGGCAAATACTCTAAATTTTCCAATTACTCAGTTGTAGTAGGTAACTGTTCTATAACCAACTCAAGATTTATGAAGCAGCAGCTGTAGTACCTGTGTATGTAACATTTTGCCTACCTGGAACCATAAATACAAACATTGTGACCTATGCATCTGAAGTTGTTAGATATCCGACTTGAAAATGAAAGATTCTTACTTTCAGTGAAAAATTCATTAAATCCCCAGAGGCCTCTCTGCTCTCAGCACAGACAATTGGTGATGGCCTAGTGTTGTACAGCAAATCTCAACTGCAGAACAGTGATAATAACGAGGAGACATATGACCTGACTCAAGGAGGCATATGACTCAAGCTGGTCAGTTTCCAACATTTTTCCCTAAGCGTGGACAACTCCTTTACCCATGGACAACATAAGCCAAGTTAAGGGTGCGCCATGCGTGAGCACTGACGTTTTTTTTCTGCTCGTCCTAAATAACAACGGCATGATTATGTTTCAATGAGCTTAAATATCAAAAATGTAATTTAAAAAAATATCACTGGCAAGATGAAAGTTTAAACTCATACTATATGAACGTGTCTATATCTCTAGTTTTTTTAAATTTACCTGCACTAGAAAACCTGTAGGGGAGAAGACGACTGAACTCCTCATACATAATCCCCCATATGTTAATGTATATACAGACTTGGCATCCAAACTGCATTGATGTTGGGATTATTTATTCAGGCCTATACCGAGTAACAGAACACCCAGTACAATTGAAGAGAACAATCATGCTATCAGTAGAACTCCAAATACTTGTTTCTTTTCATGCCTTATGGACAGACTTTTATTAGAAGTGTTCTTCCATGGAGAGATTTTCTCTCATTTACTATCCCAGTAATATATGTCTCGGAAACAAAAAAAAGAGGAACATTCACAAACACAGAGGTATAAGGGTTAGAACCCATTGCAGAATATTTTTTATTGTTCCCACTGGGGAGATCTCCTACCACTTCCCATGTTGGTGACACAACAGAAGGAAGGAAATCATGCACAGACAAAATTCCTTCCATACGTGAAGATTACAAAGGGCTTCCACTCAAAGGCTGAATGGAGCAGGGTCATTGGTTTGTTATAAGTGAACACTTTAGTGAAAATCTGTTATCATTAATGTACTTCATCTCTCTACTAGCAGAGCAAACACTTCAGTACTGAATTAACTTCATAAAGTGTTTTTCACCCTACCAATATTGGGCCGTAACAGTCATTAAAACATTTTTTTATATAAAACATAAGGAACAGCCATCTAAATCCCTTCCACAACACTGAAAATGAACTCTTTAGACAAAGCAAAAAAGGTTCCTCCCATGGTTTGGGTTTTAGTAAAAATTAGGCTGTTGAAGCCATTTAAGACAGGTGTTCATTTAAACTGGGAGAATGCCACATTATGCGAAACTTAGGGCAAGGTTTCCACCACAAAAAAACTAAATGCAATTCATCCAATATATGTTATTCAGTTTTAGCAACTGGTAGTCAGTTCAATCACCCTGGCTTTTTTTTATCTTCTGGAAACTTGGAAGTGCTGTCCCTACCCTGTTAGACGTATACTGCTGCTTTTTACAACATATTAAATGAATGAAAGATACAAAATGAGACCACTCCCCCACCTTACTGTGACAGGTGAGCAGACTTGAGGACACAACTGTAAGTCCTCATTGTAAAAAAGCCAACAGGTAATACAACCTGAGGGACATCTAACCATAATATTGAACTCTTCTTAACAAGCACAGAACATGATCAATTCTAGTCCCAAAAACCTTGCTTGTGTTCAATTACTGTGAAGTGTTATAGCCGATACCACAATATTTCACACACAGATAAAGTGGGGCAAAACCTTATAGCAGACAGTTCTCAGGAAATACATTGCGTGACCAACTAAACGCGGATTCTGCTGTAGTGTTAAAAGTAGATTTTAGATTTTGCATGATAGGCTTGCTTTACTGCAAACCATCAAAATAACTTTGGGATAAAAAGAAAACAGGATTGGTTATTGGATCTGCAGGGAAGGTTGGCAGGAGTCCTATCCATGCACTAGTAGTGACAGGCTTAAGACTTGGCTGCTTTCACTGTGCTGCCGTTATTTGTGTCGCCAGTCAGTTACATAACTAGTGTTCTTAGTGTAGCATATGCACCATAAAAACACTGCCTTCATTCCACTACAACTGTTACCTGCCCTGCACAAAATCTGCAACATGCATTTGGTCCTCTGTAGACTTGAACCCATGTGGATTTATCTTCTACAGGTACCACAGAGTTTGGTTCAGACTGCAGTTTGATTGATGCCTGCTAGAGGATTTTGCACTTTCCCCAATCAAAAGGAAAAATAAAAAGTGCATCTTGTTTTAAAAATATATCACTTAGTGTACCAAGTAAAGTTCATTTACAAAGGTTTATTGCATTAAATATCTTTTGTATATTAAATATGATCCTGGTAACTGCAAAAAAAACCTGCATTCAGTGTCCTCCAGTAACCAAATATCTGTGTTTTCATTTTAATACTGACAAGAAAATGTTGGACTACATATATTTTCCACACCCACTGTAGTCAATGTGCGATTTCCAGGGGTTCCACAGATCATACTTATCCGTAGTGGTTTACAATACTAAGATACACATGGCGTACTGTTTATTGGAGTGGTTTCATGTAGTCAGAAAGATCTTGCGTTTAGGTTTTTGATGCAGGGCTATTCTTTTCACCCTCTTTGTAATCCTTCATTAGTGATGCAAATACCTACAATACAAGAAGCGGAAAGAATTTAGACATAAATACCAATGTGTTTTTGTTAATTCCAGTACATATATTCTTAGCATACATGGTTATAAATTCTTGCTTAATTTAGTCAATTGTATCCCATACATTCAGTAGCTTTTTCTTAGAGGTGACTGGCTTGTATGGTGTTTTTCTATGACCAAAAGTTTAAGCTCTTCAAACAAGCACCCAGTAGGTCTGAGGTCTACTGATTGTGACAGCAAGTCCATCAGAGACTACTCCATGTTCGGTTTCTTCACCAAACAGGTTTTGCATAGATTAGAAGTATGCTTCAGATTGTTGTCGTACTAACTGCTAATATTTTGTACAGGATTTTAAAGTTTTCTTTTTTTTTTAAATTAAAATATGTTAATACTGTAATTATATCTGACAATGAAAGTATTATACAAATGAACATTGCCACCAGGCTTAAGTAGTATCTACTAGGGATGCACCGATACTGATACTAGCATTTGGGCGAGTACTCAACCAAATGCTCCGATACTTACCTCTGATTTTGGAACTTCTGGTCAGAGGGAGATTTCCCTCTGACCGTCAATGCCACAAGTGAGCACAGAGCCGGCTTCCTGGCCAATCAGGAAGCCAGGGGGCACATCATGACCCGCCTTCCTGGTTGGTCAGGAAGCCAGGCTGCCTTGCAGTGTCGCAAGCCAAGTGAAGCCGGTGTTCTTTTGACAGAACACCGGCTTTGAAGGCAATCAGATAATCTGGGTCCACGGATGCCGGTATTGGCGCGGTCTAAAAAAACGGTACACGTACTGGATACCGAAAAGCCGGTATCGGCGCATCCCTAGTATCTACAATGCCATCAGGCTTATATTGCCAATGGAGACTCCACCCTGCATGTGATCACTATGTCATAGCTGATATAGTGATCACATGATTGGGAACCACTGAGATTGAGCAGCACAATGGTGTCTAGCGCAGCTCAGTGGCGTACTGGCCCAGTTGCTGGGTTCAAATCCCGCTCAGGACACGATCCGGTTTCCTCCCACACTCCAAAGACATGCTGCTAATTGGCTCCTATCTAAATCGGCTCTGTATGAATGCATGTGAAATAGGGACCTTAAGCTCATTGAGGGCAGGGACTGACATGAATGTACAATTATGTAAAGTGCTGCATAAACTATCACTGCTATATAAATACCTGTAATAATTCACAGTGAGGAACAGAGCTATCAGGGACAGCCGGGATTGAGAGCCAGCAGCTATGCAAAGTGTAGGCTGGTGGCTCTCAAAGGAAGGCTAGTTGTATCCGCCACATGCGGTAATGTGCTGAGGAATGTTCTTCTGCCAGGAAGAAGGTAAAATATTAAATTAGCCAGGGGCTAAACATTAAATAATAGTGGCTGAGGAGTTCTTAAGCACATTAAACTAAATCCAAACAGTGCCATATAAAATGTTATATCCTGAAGTACAGTGTGCCTCTCCTTCGAAAGCAGTTCCTTGGGGTGACTGAAAGGTCTTCCAGTTCACACTTCTACCTAGTTTGAGGCTAGGTTCACACCTGCACTACACGACATCCGGGACATGCGGTCCTGTACAATGCAGGCAGCGATTGCCGCGCGACCCCATTGATTTCAATGGGATGACATCTGCGCTACAATCGCAGAAAAAATGTACAAGTACCTTTTTTTGCGATACACGACACTCGGCTGTTTTAGCCTTGATCATGTTCGGAAGCACGGGTGGAATCGTGGCGGAAAACCACGCGATCCGCCCAGCGCAACTGGGGTGCAATTAGAAAATAATGGCACCCACAGCGCGATCGGTTCACACCTTGGCAACTCCTGATCGCACGGAATCGTGCATGATTGCCATGCGGTGAGATGTCACCTAGGTGTGAACCTAGCCCAAAGCATTTATATAGATATTGGTATTATTTGCACACCTACTCTGTCGAGAATGCCAGTCTAAAAAGCTGAAGGACTCAGACTCCAACAATCACCCTTCACAAGAATCCAGCAGGATACCAGGATTGGTTTGTAATGCAGGTTATTTAACTAAAGTAAAATAGGCATGCATTGACAAGCTACACTCTGATTTAAACCAGATATTGATGAAGTATGCAGATGAAACATTTCCATGACACCACTGCAGATACATATCAAAATGCTTTACATACAAAATGAAAGGATTTTCACTCACCTGTGTCCATTTCTTATTACTGTTTTGCATCTGAATGGCTGCTATACAGCTAAAGAGCTTCTCAGATATAATGTCATCAGGCAGTTTAGTCAGAAACTGTGCTATGTGAATAAAGTCCATCTGTAAGAGGATAACTTCATAGAGTCGCAGGATTCCCAGACCTGTCCTAAACAAGAACTCCTCTCCATCCCTGCAGAACACGTCCCATACTCGACAGGCAAGATCAAGTGGCAGAGACTTGCTGTACAGTGTGAATATCCTGTGAGGAAAACATCCAGGGTCATTTTTTTCCACAAGAAAATTAAAAATAGAAAGATAACATGATGACAAGAATAAGCTTACTTGCTTAGAATATATTTTTTTTCACACAAAAACATACCAGTCTATCAGGTAGAGGTCTGGTGTAAGACCATAGGAATTAAAGTGTAGGAAAAGCTTGGGGAGATTCTCTTCAAAGAAAACTTCAAAAGCGGCAAAATATTTTAGCATCTAGAAAGGAAAGACAGAATAATCATTAGGCATATGCTCTTGGGACAACTGCCTGAAAAAATAGAAGCAATGAAGGCGATATCTTTGATCCTGTGTCAAGATATAAAATAGTCTCTCACTTATGATGTATTTTTTTTTAGCTTTAGATCTCCAAACTGACTCACGTGAACATCTCAGGATGCACTTTACAACTAAACACGGGCATAAAACTGTGACCTCCATTGTAACTCAGTGGGTCACTAAATACCTTTGTATTTGTAATTATAGCTGTTAAATGTCATATTTTTCCTTTAAAGAAAAAGAATCATGAAAAAACGTTGGGTAAAATTACTTAGTGGCACTAAACTCCAGAGTTAAACCTTAAAAAAGCATTCAAGTACCTAAACCATGAACAATACTGTACCTTAGGCTTAGGGTTTGTACATCACTCGGCTGTAGATCATCAAATCATCTCTGAATTCATGCAAACACTGTCCTTCCTTCTGGAGAGTGGCTACTTCTGTTCCCCATGCTCCCTGTGTGTGTTGTAAAGTAACCACCATTCCAAGCTCACGCCTGGGATGGACTACAATCTCAAAACAAATTAGTAAACTAAACATAAGATTGTAGTCCATCACAGTAGTGAGCTCGGAGTGGTGGGCAGCCCCACTGAAAGGAGAGTTTTGGTTTGTTTTTTCTTGGGACTTTTATTTGGGAAATCTCTGTGCTTGTGCTCCTGGGTCTGCACATCAACTGTGGCCATTTTAATGGGCTTCCACTCTCCCTGCTGGATACTGTATTTCCCATTATAACAGGAGGAGCTGCAGCACACAAAAGGTGGAAACACTCAAAACTGCCAGGTGGATATGAATAGAAGACCTCACTGCTGAAGTATCCAAGAAGCCATGTACCGACCTAGCCCACCAGACAT